>NW_025106805.1:2500-27164 GCF_013123115.1 Colletes gigas
CCAGACCTAACCCAGACCTAACCCAGACCTAACCCAGACCTAACCCAGACCTTTTGTACGTGGGGAAATCCTCATGGACACCCGCGGGCCCACCCGATGGGCGGGCCGGCGGGTAGTGCCGGACTCTTACCGGCTAAAACCCCACGGTGACCATCCTCAGGCGCTTGGCGAGGGACCGGGAACTCTAGTGAGACATCACAGAGTCCCCCACCGTGCCGTGCCTTTTCAGGCCCTCCCCGGTGAGAGGCACTCCTCCCACCGCATTTCCACTCAACCACAGGCGCCTGGTCACCAGCGCCCGCGGCCCCGTGACATGGGACTAAGCCGCCGGCCGCGGGGCCATGTTGGCCGCAGGACACAACCGCAGCCAACTGGCCAACCTGCGGCCTTAGACCTAACCCAGACCTAACCCGGACCTAACCCGGACCTAACCCAGAACTAACCAAGACCTAACCCAGACCTTTTAAAGCGGAGGGGAAATCTTGCATAAGACACCCCGGGCCAGGCCCGGGGTAGTGTCGGATTCCTACCGACTAAAACCCCTCCGCCGCACTGTCCCCGGGGCGGCATTGTTTACCACATTACTTCGCTCCCGGGGCAGTGGCCGCCCGATGTTTGCGCGGCGGCAGCGACACCCTCTTCCTTCCCGGTGGAGCCACCCCACAGGTGACCCCTCCGAGGTATCCTCCTGAGCAGTAGCCCCATAGGGGGGGTACCCATCACCCCCCCCCCATCTTACATAACCACTACCCTAACCCGCAGGTTGAGGGTACGTGTCGCACATAACCCCCTAGGGGCTCGCAGTATAAGGGGTAGCACCCCTTGGGCTCGCATGCCCTGTTCAGCCAAGTGGCCTCGTCAATATGACATCACACACAAGTAAACACAAACATATAACACAGACATGTAACAAAAACAAAAAACTAGACATGGTATGCATGTCTCCTACTACCCCAAAAACCCCCTCTAGGTGCCAGTGGGCCCCCCATATCATCGTGCCCCAAACCCTGTGTCCCCGACTCAGGGCACACATGTGGGTATGGGTGTACCTTACCCTCCTAGGACTGCCGTAAGGTAGAAAAAAGTAAAATAAAGCAAAGAAAATAAAAGTAAATGAAAATAAAGTAATATAAAATAGTTTGATGGAATATAGATAAGATAGTAATATAAAATAGCTAACTTATCATAGGCTAATAAATAAGGGAAGGCTAAATGCAGTAATGTATATATAACTGTCTAAATAAATTACTAAGTATGTGACCTGGGATGATTATATTTGACATAAAATAAACAAGGTAAATTAAATTAATCGATGTGTAGCATAAAAACGGGATGGAGAACTGTAAAATAATAAAATAAAATAAAATAAGATAAGTAGATAAAGAGAAGAAAAAATAAATAAAATAGAATAGAATAGAATAAAATAAAAATAAAATACTGATATGGAATAAAGAAGGGAATGGACTAGAATGAGAAAAGCTATGACAAAATGAAGTAGTTTAGTGAGTGTGTAGCTAAACGTAGGAATACTTTCCGTAATAGCAAATAAAGTAAAATGATGAAATTTACATATATAGTAAAATAAAAATATTTAGGTGAAATACGGTAAGTATATAAATAAATGTATAAATAAATAGGTAAGTAAGTCCATATGAAATACAATTAAAGACTAGAATAACGTAAAATAAAATAAATAAGATAAGACAAGTAGATAAGAAAGGAAAAGACGGAGAGAAAAGAAAATAAAGTGAAGATATAAATATAAATATAAAATATACTGATATGGATTAAAAGATAAGGGAATGGACTAGAATAAGAAAGAGTATGACAATGAAGAAATTTAGAGAGTGTGTAGTTTAAACGTAGGAGAAGTCTCCATAGTGGCGAAATGAAGTGAAGTAAAAGGGGGTGAAATAGATTATATTCAAATTAACATAAGATGAAAAAAAGATGCTTAGATGCTTAGGTGAGATAAATAAGTAAAATACAGTAAAATGAGATCATAGTGTAAAATGATATTTAATGACTAAAATAGAAAATATACAAGAGTAGTAAGGGGAGACAATATGCCGTAGTGTATATAAAACTGTCTAAATAAATACTAAGTATATATAGCCTGGAATGATAGTGTAGTCGTAATATCGGAGTTAGGTGGAGTGAAGTAAAATGAAAGAAAATATATATTGAAAAGAAAGGCGTGACAAGGCGGAAAATAAAAGATAGTAATATAAGTAAGATATAAAATATCTCCGTAAAGAGACTAGGCAAGATATATTATATTATATACGGCAATTGTGTAAACTGACTAGTGAGATAGATAAGTAATTAAATAAGTAAACAGATAGATCGATGTTTAGCATAAAATCGAGATGAAAAACTGTAGAGAAGATAAGATAGCGTAAAATAAATAAAGTAAAATAGAAGTAAGATAGGTAGGTAGATAAAAATAAAATAAAATAAAATAAAATAAAGGAAGAGAGAATAAAATGAGATAAATGTAGCATAATAATAATGTAGATTTGTTTAAATATCGCGTGAGTCCGAGACGTAAAAACTCGGCCGCGATTCCCGTATTTATCATGAATTCGCGTAATTCTAGAAGGTTCTGCTGACGGAGAATTTCTTCTTCGTTAGATTAGTATACCGCGGCTATTTTCGTGTTTTTGCTAGCTAGCTTCACTGGAATTCTCGATTCTGAGAACAAATTCCAGAAATCGTGTTGTTAGCGCCGAGAGAGAGAGAGAGAAATCGATTTATCGAATCGAGATCGACAGCCGAAACGCGGCAGCGCCGCATCGTGGCTAAGCAGCGCGTAGTCGCCCGGGCCCAGCAGCGTGTTTCGTCGCTATGCGGTTTTGCGCCTGCGCGACGGAACCCAGCCCCGGCCGTCGATGCTTGCAGATCGTCACGCTCCAGTACTGAGCCGTCGACGATCGAGAGCAGACCTGTTTACGATCTCGCTCCGTTTTCGTTCGAGCTCCGAAGAGTGTGAGCCAAGCTTCTTCTTCGAGTACTGAATCCGCGGATAGCAGCTAAATATTTATTGGAAAATCTCATCGTGTCGATTTAGATTTTCCCGAATAAAAGGACAATCGGCCTGTTGTCGAAGCGATCGCCGTGCACGCTACGTGTGACGCGATCGTAGACGCAGGATTGTGATTGAACGTTGCAGTTCGTTGTCACGACTACGACGTTGGGGATTCGGTGTCGTTTAACATTGAGTCCTTTCCGTTATTGAAAAGGTTGAACCTCTGGAAGGTTGATACCGACATACAGGTATCTCCTTAAAGTGCGTTCTCCTTTCACGGGATCGAGGAACCCACTCGAATCACCCGTCTGGTGTACCATATAGAGTGCACCGACCGGTGGAGTTGTGGTTTCGTCGACCCGTTGAAGCTATACGGTGTAAGAGCTGCCGGTAGGTAGATATCCAGGTACTGGTATCTCCTCGTGGTGCTCTCCGTGCATCGGGCTGCGGAGAACCCGCTCCAGTGATCCCGTCGTGAGGTGACGATCGTTTGAGCACAAGCGTACGGTGGAGCAAAGGGTTCGAAGAGCCTTCCTTCCGCCTCTACCCCACTACCAGCTGTGTGAATCACACTGGGCTGTGACCGTAGGGTGGTTGGAGTTGCAGAGGGCTTCGTCTGATTCCGGCAGGCCGCAGGTCGCTCCTCGTTGCATAGGAGCCACTGTCGAGGTAGTCACGGCAGGCTGCCGGGCGGTCCTTTTGATAGGAACCGTTATCGAGGCAGCTGCGTGGGCAGGCCGCAGGTCGCTCCTGAGGAGCCGCCGTCGAGGTACCCAGAACAGTCAAAAAAGTCCTCTTGCGTCGGTGGCGTCCAGACGCCACCCGCACGGTGAGCGTGCTCGCGGGATATAGCCTCTTGGAGCCTTACAACCTCCATTTGGTTTCCCGTCCGTGGCATTGCGAAGTGAACCCGGTAGATCGGAGGAAAACCTCGTCTACTCGGTTGCGCGTGTCGGTGAGATCGTGTTTCACGAATACCACCGACCAAAAAAGCAAATTATTACAGTCCACTCGTTGCTGCGCCAAATCGGCAGTTAGCTCTCCTCTGCGCCCACCAGACAATCGTTTGGAGCGTGAGGTAAGCAGCTGACGTGCGCGTTAACTTGATCGCTGTCCGCAGATACTTATACTTTTCGTATAATTGTGTTACAGAAACCAATAACCAAAGGAAAGAGGAGACGCGACCAAATTGAGCGGTCGGCGTCAAGGGAAAATCCCTTTAATTTCTGTTATCTTTCTGAATCATTCACCAATTGTATTTTTATTTGACTCTTGTTATAATAAAGAAAATTAATTGAAATCTTGTACCAGTTTCTCTACCCTGTCTTTTCCCTCGTCCGGAACCACACAGTTAGAGCCCCTAGAGTGCTCTAACAAGATTAAAAGAAAGATAAGAGTAGAATAGACTAGAGTGGGAAAGACTGTGTGCATGGTATATATGAATTGAAAATGTAACTAAATGTCGGAGAAGTCATCGTGAGATTTAAATAATATAACTATAAAATCCAGCGTGCAAGAAGGTAATTAATAAGTGTGTAAAAATTGAAAATGACTAGAGTGTAAGAAGTAAAAAGTAAAACTATAATTAAATACTATATAGTGTGAAAAGAGTAATAAACATTGAAGTGAATATAAATAAAATAAAATAAAATAAAATTAAAAGGCATGAGATAACATAGGGTAAAGAGGGAAGGCAAGCAATAGCCCCTAACCCCTCTTCCAGGTAATTTATCGGCAGCGTAGTATCGCTGCGCGGATGTTCCCGCGACCACTTACCTTCCATCTGCGGTAAGTTACCGACCGTAGAAAGTCCCACGAAGCAACGGTATCATACCGACCGTCGACGTATTAGCTCCGCAGGTACTTACCCCTGCCTGGGCTTGGGCTGCCCTCTTCCAAAATCCTGCCTACCCAAGGTAACCCCCCCCTCCGTCAATGCTTGTACCCTTATTTGGTACATTTCCCCGGGAGGGGAGTCTCTCCTGCCTGACTGCCGTTTACCCGGCAACCTTTTCAATAACATCCCGCCTCGATAGTGTAATAACAAAATAGTAATAGTATAAGTGTTGAAAGCTAATTATTTAATTAATTAATTAATTATCTAAACTAGCCGTGATCCTAGAATTTACCGTCCTTACTATGCCCGGACTATGCCCCAAAACCTGGCCCTTTTATATTATAGCGGTAATGATGTTAGTCTTTAGCGTAGAATAAAGTAAAAGTAAAGTAAAAATAAAAAGTAAGAATTTAAATTCGATGTTAGGAAAATAAAAGAGTTAGATAAAATAAAAGATAGATAGATTTATTTATTTTAGATTCATAGTTTTGGATAAAACAATGAGATATGAAATATGAAATATGAAAATGGGGCAAGGCAAGCTGGCTTAACTAACTAACTCACCTCAACTGTAGAAAGGAAATGACAGATGAGAATGTGTTTAAATATGTTCAAAACTATTTAAATTCGCGTTCGTCCGTGAAATATTATTTCTCGGTCGCGAGTCCCGTATCCGTTTGTGTACGTGACATTCCGGAAGGTTAGGCTGTCGCCGAGTTCGTTCGGCGTACAGACAGTTTAAAACCGCGGCCGTTTACGTGTTTTGTACGCTGACCTCACGCGAAGATTCGCTTCAAACGCCATTTAAACGGCATAGTGACGTCAGCATCGAGAGAGAGAACCGTAACGTTAATTGAAAAGAGATCGACAATCAGATTCGACAGCGCCACGTCGCGACGACGAGGCGCGACCGAGTCTTCGTCTGTCGATGCTCGACGATTTTGGAAATTATTCACGAGCCGACTGCCAACGGGAGCGGATCCCAGACGATCTCGCTCCTCAAGTACGCGCTCCGCCGAGCAAGCAAAAAGCTTCTCAGCTAGAAATAATTAAATTTGGACTTTCTGTAAAAGAATTCTCATCGTTGCTGCGATTTGAGATTTCAAAAAAAGAACAATCACTTTAAGCGAAGGAAGTGGTCTAGTGCACGCAGCGCGTGACGTGACCGCGGACGCGAGAAGTTGATTGTACGTTGCAGTCGTTGCCGCGACCGCGACGTAAGGGACTCAGGGTGCACGCACCTAGAATCCCTTTAAAGCTATACGGCTTCGGAGCCTCCCAAAGGTCCTACCGATAGTTCGGTACCGCCTCGTGGAGTGTTTACCGTGTAAAGGTCACTGCGAACCCTCTCCGAAAACCCGTCAGTGTACGAGTCGACCGTACACTCAACGGCGGAGTTCGGGTTCAAAGCGCCTCCCTTCCGTCACGCCGCCTACCACATACGGTCCCCGTGAATACGGTCGCCGGGTAGGCTTTATAGTGCGGTTGGACCAGCCCGAGGTTTTTCTGTGTAAATTCGCTTACTGTGCAGTCCCCGATATTAACGGTCGCTGCACAGTAGATATAAAGTGTAGCAGGAAAAACACGCCTCGTGCGACGTTTATACGTCACCCACACGGTGAACGTGCTCACGGGACCCACTCACTTGGAGCCTTACAACCTCCATTTGGTGACCCGTCCGTGGCATCACAGAGCCCCCGACGGAATCGAGTCCAGTCTCATCTGTTCAGGGCAAAAGTCTCGTCGATCGTTTTAATTAATAACGATTCGCGAGCAACAATAAAATACAGTCCACTTATCTACGCTTAACGACAGCTGATCTCCCCCCTCCAAGCGCGACGATAGTCGCGAGGAGAGCGAGGCGAACAGCTGACGAGCGTGTTTACGATACGTGCAATCACGTATTTAATTCTGGTCGATCCTTTGTTACAGGAATCAAGGATCGACCCAACCAGGGCAACAGCGGTGAGGCCTTCCACCCCCCTGGCAAAGAAATTATTTATTTTTGTTTATTTGATTTTTTTTAGTTTTTTTTATTTTTGTAAAAATAAACGGTTTGTCGCAAAGCGACAAACGAAAAGACAAATCAAATTTGTACAAGTTCTCTTTCCCTGTCAACTCCCTCATTCCGGACCCCGGTTAGAACCCTTAGATTCTAACAAAATGAAAGATAAGAGAAAAGGGAGCCCTGTCCATGACCTGTGCCAATAAAGCCAGGCCACCGTGACAGAGTGCCGCGCGAATCAAAACAAAACAAAACAACACAGTCACGGGAAGACATGTGTCATATGATAATATGCATGTTACTGATACAGCGCGTGGTTTTGTGAAGCGCGAGACGTACTGCTGTACCTAATGAAATCTGTTTGCTATAATAGATAGATAGATGAGTGAAAATAGTAAGGGGCTAACTGAAACATAAAATAAAACTAAGAGGTAGAAAGATGTACTCGCGTACTCTAATGTGTATAAGTAAGCTCGGAAAGCCAGTGCTACTAATAGTAATAACTTAGTTTGGTTAGAGCCAGGAGGTAGTTTAGAAAACAAAACAGATCAAAATCAAAATCGCGTCTTAAGGAAAAGAAAAACATAATCTCCGGGTACGAGCCCCAAGGTACACACTGGGGACAGCCTGTGTGAGTCTCTGAGATTAATATACTTATACTTAACGAGTGTGTATAGTAAAAGTAGGACCTACCTGTAAATACAATCCCGTATGCAGTGCGACGGATGAGAGCGGTGAGCTATGATGCAATTTGGTAGGTAGGTAAATAATAAAGAAAGTACAAACGGGTAGATGATACTGGGTACAGAATAAGATAGATAGCTGCATTGTATTTGGTACTCAATAAATAAATAAATAAGATAGTACTAATAGAAACAACACAAAATAAAACAAACATATAAAATAAAATAAAATAAGTTTAGATTTATTTATATATATTATGAATCAATTAATGAATAAATAGAAACATATATATAAAATAAAATAGCAGTAAAACGTATACATGAATGCATAGATAAATAAATAAATAAATAATAAATAAATAAAAATAAATAAGTAAAATGAGATAAATAAATAAAATAAAATAGAATAAAATCAAACATATATATATATAATAAAAATAGTAAATAAATAAACTAAAATAAAATACATAAAACTCTGTGTAGTCATGTGTAGCCGATAAAACTTGTATACTTAATTAAATAGGTTATAGCTGATTTTAATCTATTGTAAGTTATATTGAGCGGGTTGAAGTAGAGTAAAGAACCCGCGCAACCCGTACAGAGAGCCGAATCCAGGCAAGTGGTGTAAAGCCTTTGCTCCTCAAGGGGGACCTTGGACGTTGTCCGGCCCGTAACCATAATTTTTCCCATTTTTTCTTTCTTCTCTCTTCTTTCTTCGGTAGGATCATCCTCCGGGTGGCAAAGTTACCACCACGGGGGCGACAGTGGGGGAGGAGGGGGAGGAAAACCCCTTCGTCGTGCCCTGTCGATTTCCCGTTCGAAATTTTCCTTCTCCAACATAACTTCCGTCACGAAGGCCCTCACACATTCCCAATTCTCACTACCTTCGAGCATTTTCCTCCCCATCTCGCTGACGGTGACACTCCCCACCCTAAGTGCCTCCGCCAACTCCCTCCTTCTGGCTTCCCATTTTTTGCACACGCACAGGGTGTGCTCCGCTGCATCTGTGGCCCCGCAGCCGTACCAGCACGTACCACAGGCTGCTTTACCGATCCGATGCCTGAACTCATTGAAACACCCATGACCGGTAAGCGCCTAGGTGAGGTGGTACGTGATGGCCCCGTGCCTCCTGCCCGCCCATTGACGAATGCTGGGTATCCACCCATAGGTGACCTTGTCCCTGCACACCTCGTCCCAATGTTGTTGCCAACTTTGTAGCGTGTTTTCGTGTATTCTTATTCTTTCCGCTTCGTATTCCTCGTTGTCGTTTCTTCTTTTATCGAGTGCCTACAGGGCCGCCCTTTCCTTAATGGTCAACACTATGGGCGGAACCCCCGCCAGGACGTTTAGGGCGTCCAGGAACACGGTTCGGTACGCCTTAACCACCCGGGACAGCCCAACCCTCTGGGCCCTTTTCAGCTTTGTCCTGTTTACCTCCACCTCTGTTGCCGCCGCCCAGATGGGGGAGGCATAGAGGAGGATGGACTCGAGCACCCGATAATAAAACATACTTTTCGCCTGCCCGGGCCCCCCGACATTAGGCATGATACGAGCCAGAGCCGCCATAACTCGTACCGCCCTTGAGGCCACTCGTTCCACGTGTTCGCGGAATAAGTGGCTCCTGTCGAAGGTGACCCCCAGGTAGCGTATCTGGGTGCTGAGTCCCACCTCCACCCCCGCGACCCGGACTTTGAAATCCCCGATCCTCTTTTTGTTGCGGGGAAAAATCTCAGTCTTAGAGGGTGCCCACCTCTAGGTCGTGTGCCGGAGCCACTCCATAACTACCCTTATGGAGTGGTTGACACGCTCCTCGAGAGCCCCCGTCGTACCCGCCGTCGCAACCAGGGCGATATCGTCGGCATGCCCCACAATCCGGCATCCCGGCGCAAGGTCGCACCTGAGAACCCCGTCGTACGCGAGGTTCCACAGGGTAGGGCCCCACACCGAGCCCTGCGGGACCCCCATCTCGGCAACAATATGCCTGGGCCCTTCTTCGGTGTGGTAACACACCCTGCGGTCCCTAAAGTACCCCACCAGGATCCTAATGAGGTACAACGGGATTCCCCGCGCAGATCCTGCCTCCAGGATGTGCCTCCACCTCAGGGAGTTAAATGCGTTCTTGACGTCAAGGGCGACCAGGACGCAGAACATACGTTTGTCCCTCGCATCCCTGGCCGCCCCAGACACCACCTCGAGGGCCTGCACCGTGTTGCGCCCTTGTCGGAAGCCGTATTGGTCGCTCGAGAACCCATCCGGCCCGATGGCGGCCATTAGTCTACCCCTCAGGACCGACTCAAAAATCTTTGCCCAGACGCTCAGGAGACAGAGAGGTTGGTACGCAGAGGGGGACGCGGGGTCCCTCCCCTGCTTTTTTATCAGTACCAATCTCTGCTCCCTCATTCTGGGGGGACGTATCCCCTCAACAGACAGCTGTTGAAGAGACACGCCACACTGTCGGCCCTCTTCCGGGTGATGACCGCCACCACCCTCCCCGGGACATTATCCCTCCCCGGGGCCCGGTCCGCCTTGAGCCTCGAACAGGCCTCCACGACCTCCCCAGGCTCAACCGGCACAAAACCCTCCAGAGCCGCCTCCCACCCTGGGTCGAAGCTCCGGAGTGAGGGTTCCCCAGTGGTCCTGGGGAACAGCGCCTCCACTACCGCCCTGGCCCTGTCTGCTGAAAGCACAGGCGGGTCCGACCAGGGCTTGACTGTTCTCATAACAGCCTTGTAGGGATTCCCCCACACGTCGCCCTCGACCTCTTCACACAGGCTTCTCCAGGCGGCCATCCGGCTCTTGATGATGGCCCTTCTGAGGGCCTTTCTGGCCTCCCTGTAGCTCTCGCGTAGCTCCCCGGCCCAAGGCCTGTCCCGTTTCAGGGCCCGTTGGTAGGCCCTGTGCTTCCTGTTGGCCTCCCGCCGGTGTTCTGCAATCTCCGGGGTCCACCACGCCTTGGATCTCCGCGCTACAGGGGTTTGCCTGCGGGGGTCCATGCTGGCCGCGCACGCCCTCTCGCAGGCATCCAGGAAGGCCTCCATCTCCCCCTCGTTCCAGAAGGGGGCCCGGAGGCCTGCGGTGAACTGATCGAAGGCCTCGAGGAGCCTGTCTTCATCCAGTGTGTGCACCCTCCAAGCCGTGCCGTTGTCGCGGGGGACGGTATTTAGGGCCCTCCCCCCCACGGTGTGCAGCAAATACCTGTGGTCCGACGCGGAGTAGGTGCCAAGGACCTCACTCCTCGTCACTCCGCGTAGAGTAACCGGGTCACACGCCAAGATGTCAATCTTGGACGTGCGCCCGTTTCTCTCGAAGGTGTGCCCTCCAGAGGTCATGACCGGGATAAGCCCCATCCTGTCAAAGATCCCCTGGAGGGCAACGCCCTTGCCCCTAAGGTCGAAAGTCCTGGACCCCCACGCGGACGAGCTGGCGTTGAAGTCACCCCCAACGACAGCCCTACACCCAGCTGGCCCTTTCCAGTTCCAGCTCGTGGAGGGCGGCGTCCAGATCCCTCGGTCCCAGCCTCGGAGTGTAGTAACAGCTGCACACCGTTACTCCTTCTATCCTGACAGCAGCAAAACCGTGTCCAGTCACCTCGCTATTGGTCACGTGGCGCAGCCCGGTTATCCCCGTCACCCACACGGCCGCCGTCCCAGAGACATCCCCCACCCAGCCCGGGAGGACCCTGTACGGTTCAGAAACCAATACAAAGTCCGCCCGAACCGAGTCGGCCGTCCGGGACAGCAGGTCCTGCGCAAGTCTACACCTGTTCAGGTTGACCTGTAAGACCGTGAAGGTGCCGGGTCACTTCCACCCCCTCTTAGGTACTCCCGGTACACCGGACATACCCCGGACCCCGACGGGTGTCCGAGGCTTCCGTCCGGGAGCCCTCTGCGTTTGCACAGGACGCAGAACGGGGGTGCAGTGCAGCTCCGCGCCACGTGCCCCTCTTGGCCGCACCTGTGGCACAGGTTTGGCCCCCCCCCTCCCAAGTGGACAGGAGGCCCTTATGTGGCCGAAGCCCAGGCAGCCGAAGCATCGCTGTACCTTCGGCGCGACCCTCAGGCGACATACCGTAAAGCCTATCCTGAGCCTCGGTCCCTTCACAAAACCACTTCCCGCGGTCCATCTGAGGGGAGCCTCGACAACCGCCTGTCTTCTTCCGCCGAAGGTGCTTCTAATCCTAGGCATCTTAACCCTGGCATCGGCTGTCCCTTCTGCCCCACAGTGCGCGGCCACCGCCGCCAGGATATCCTTGCCCTCCACAATCGGGTCAAGGTCTCGGATCTCGATCTCAACACGGGGGGTGAGGGCCCTAACCGTGTATTCCTCCCCCATTTCACCCCTGATAGCCTCAGAGGTTACGGCAGCGCTCCCGCTCCCTCCAAGTTCCAAAATAAGGTCCCCCGTGCGCGTACGGCGTACCTTCTGCACTCCCTCCAGTCTCCCCCCCATTTTTCCGGCGATTGACCTGAAGACCTCCGCGTAAGATTTCCCCGCGGCCTTCACGGTGATCGCCTCATTTCGGGGGCCTCTGGGGGGCCTTGTGGTCCTGGAGGGGTGTTCACCCTTTCCCTTCTCCGTAGTGGGTCCTTCTCCGTTGACCCTCCCCCCCCCCGGGATCTCCAGCTTCTTTTCTCTTCTCTTTTCTTTTCGATCTTCTTTGGACCTCCCATCCTTCGGTGGCACTGCCTCCGGTCCCCGCCTCTTTTACTGCGGCTGGCAGGCAGGGGGAGGGGGGGGGGAAGTCACCTTCCCTCCCCGTCTCCCCCTCTCCCTATCCGCTATTTAATCTTTTCTCCCTTCCGTCAGCACGCGCTTCCTCGGACACCCCCGCCACAAGGAATCTCCTCCTGACCTTCCTTACCCCCTCTGGGTTTCGGGTATCGGTCGGCGGCGTGCCCCCTTTCCTCTTAGCGGTCACTCCCCCTGAAGGGCCATCATGTCCGCTGCCACTCGATCCCCCCATTTCCAGGGGTTCCAAGGTCTGCGACGCCACTTCCTTGAATTCGCCCTTCACGTCCGTCTGGACTCCTACCCCTACCAGGGTCTTCTCGGCCTTCTCAGTGTCGGCCTTCCCCTCCTGTATAAATCTGGCAGCCATGATCCCCAGATTTCGCCTCGCATTGCCGTTTCCTCGCATTTCCCTTAACAGCCCCTCGCATCTCCCAACACTTTTCCTACAAGAGGAGGAGAAAAAACTGACATTTTTGTCAGATCCTAAATACTCGGAGATCCCCTTCAGTTCTTCCTCAAGCTGCCTAATTTTGGTCTCCATTTGCCCATCGACCCTAAGCATCTCCGCTAGGATGCTGTCACGGTCGATGGGTGGTGCCTCTTTTGTGTCGGGGCTCCTTATTCCTGAGGTTTCCGTTACCCTGTCAGCCTCGTTTCCTCCCCTTTCCATATGGCTGGCCGGTCTCGAGTCCATCTCTTCCTCTCCTTCGTTCCCCCCTGCCAGAATCACTTCCGGGCCAGGCCTAACTCCCTCTTGGGTACCCTTGTCCGCCCGTTTATCCCTTGGGGCCCTACCCGTCCCCGTCTCTTCACCCGAGTCGGAGGATAACACATGTGTTTCCTCGACCACGGGCCTAGGTCTCGGTGGTGTTCTGTTCACCCGCGGGGCCCGCGCAAAAATGGTTACTTGTTCGTAACCCTCCAAGGGGGCAAGTATTGGAGAAACAGGGCTCCTAGCCCTCGCCGGTTTCCCCCCCCCTTC
The DNA here is from genome assembly GCF_013123115.1 of Colletes gigas. Classification (NCBI taxonomy): domain Eukaryota; kingdom Metazoa; phylum Arthropoda; class Insecta; order Hymenoptera; family Colletidae; genus Colletes; species Colletes gigas. The sequence goes on from NW_025106805.1 coordinate 15,767, forward strand.
TTCCCGCTTCCCATCCTAGAAATAGTCCTCTCTGAGGTCGGAGTCCGGAAAACTTCCGAATCAGTCTCCCCCTCAGTATCCGTTCCCGTGTGGGAGCCGTATCCTCCCGACTTACTCTTCCCTTTTCCTTTTCCCGGTCACATTAGCTTGCGCCCCGGCCCGGTGCCCACCGGGAGCGCAGGGAAATCGCATGATGACGACCTGAGGTGGCTTTCCCGCTCGCCAACCATCAGGCCGGGATCTGGGGGTCCGACGTCCCCTGATCCGGTAACCGTATTCCGTATTTCCTTATTCATGTCCATAGTTGTATTATTGGCCGAGCAGTCCAGCCGGGATGGCCGGGCCCCGACTGGTTTTGTTGTGTGTGAGAAGAAAACCCCCCCTCCTTAGCCCCTGTGAGTACATGTTTATCTGTGTGTGTATGCGTGTTTTGTGTGTGTGTGTGAGATGCCCAGGGCTAAGGGAAATGTTCTTGTCTGTCGTGTGTAATTGTGTATGTTCGTTAATGAGTAGTTCCCCTGTGGTGTGTCCCCTAAATCCACTCCCCTTATCGTTTTCGCGCCTGTCATTCAAAAACGTGTCCATATTGCCTCGTGATGACGTATCAGCATTGCGCGCACATCTCCTCATATGCAAACTGCCCGTCGGCCATTTCACCAGATTTCACACGATGTAATGTGTTACGTGACAAACTTTTCGCTGTTTTATTAGTGTTTCGCCGAGATTTTTCCCCGTGTGTACATAGCTGCTACCAGGGTCCACGCACCCCCAGTGAGGTGAGATCACTGCTCGGGATGCCTACTGCATTGCCTTGCATTTCAGTGCATCCCGTGGTCCACGCAATGCTTTTTGCTTTTAGTAGCACGAATGCATTGTAATAATAAATAAGTGAAAAAATAAGATAAAATACTGAAATAAAGAAGAAACAGAAGAACTGGGAACGCTGGTGTTTATCCTGTATACGTTGAGTTACATATATATGCTAAATAATGAGAGATAATGAGAATAAATAAAATAGATACAATGTAAATATGAATATCGTGGTGTGAGGTGAGAGGGTGCAATTAACGTGTTGTGTGTAAAATCGTGTGCATAGTTATAGGCAGTGTAATAGTTAAGTAGCTGTATGAATGAATAAAAGGATAAACATGAAGTGAGAATAGTGAGAAAAAACATGACAAGATTTGACGGACAGCCATCTTGCCCTCTGGTTTCTCCTGCTCGCGCATGCGTCGGCAGCTCAGCACGTGCCCGCCCGCGTCACTTCCGCAGCCATATTGCCACGTGTCCTGCATGTTTCTTATATCCTGATATGCGAGCCACCGCGGCCCCTCCCTCAATCCGGTGAAAACGCGGCATTTCATAATTGCCACCGTGCAACGCGTTTTAGACCTAACCCAGACCTAACCCAGACCTAACCCAGACCTAACCCAGACCTAACCCAGACTAACCCAGACCTTTTGTACGTGGGGAAATCCTCATGGACACCCCGAGGCCCTAAGTAGGGGGGGCCTCGGGGTAGTGCCGGACTCTTACCGGCTAAAACCCCACGGTGACCGTCCTCCGGCGCTGCGGCGAGGGACCGGGAACTCTAGTGAGACATCACAGAGTCCCCCGCCGCGCCTTGCCTGTCGAGGCTCATCCCGGGGGGAAGGACGACATGTCCTTCCCCCCCTGATTTCTCCGCCACGGACGCCAGGTCACCCGACGCCCGCAGCCCCGGGGCTGCCTTCGGTGCTCGGGCCCCTTGCACCGAGCACCTGCAACCCCCAGGGGCGGCCTGCCAATCTCCTGACCACCGACGTGGTGGTCGGAGGAGAGTGCTGGCGGGCCGCCCCAAGACCTAACCCAGACCTAACCCAGACCTAACCCAGACCTAACCCAGACCTAACCCAGACCTTTTGTACGTGGGGAAATCCTCATGGACACCCCGAGGCCCTATGTAGGGGGGGCCTCGGGGTAGTGCCGGACTCTTACCGGCTAAAACCCCACGGTGACCGTCCTCCGGCGCTGCGGCGAGGGACCGGGAACTCTAGTGAGGCATCACAGAGTCCCCCGCCGCGCCTTGCCTGTCGAGGCTCATCCCGGGGGGAAGGACGACATGTCCTTCCCCCCCCCTGATTTCTCCGCCACGGACGCCAGGTCACCCGACGCCCGCAGCCCCGGGGCTGCCTTCGGTGCTCGGGCCCCTTGCACCGAGCACCTGCAACCCCCAGGGGCGGCCTGCCAATCTCCTGACCACCGACGTGGTGGTCGGAGGAGAGTGCTGGCGGGCCGCCCCACTTCTGGAGGTCCCACTAGACCTCAAGGGCGTCGGAGGGGGCCAGGAGGCGAAGGATGCCTCGCTCTGGCCCCTCTCCGAGCCCTCCCTCTCCGAGCGGGATGCGCGGTCCGCTCGCGCTCCCGCTCGGCGGCCTCCTTCTGTGACATAACCACTTCACAGAAGGAGGCCACCACTTGCCAGGTTTTCTCGCTGGCCACCATCTTTCCCACTATGGTAGCCAGCGAGAGATTTCTTCCCACATCTTGAACCAGAACACGGCGCTCATCTACCCACGCTGGGCAGACTTCCAGCGTGTGCTGCGCCGTGTCCTGGGGTCCTCCACAATGGTGGCACACCGCCGTCGCCTCCTTCCCGATTCGACACAGGTACTCACCAAAGCAACCATGCCCGGTGAGTACCTGTGTCATCCTGTAGGACAGCCTAGCCGGTTTGTCCTGCCACTCTTGCCAATGTGGCAGGACTGCACCAACGGACCGTTGCGTGGCTCCAGCCGGAATCATTTGCTGGAACCACATAAATACAACGGTCCGTTGGGCATGGCGCCTCGTCTCCTCGACCGCTTGCCTCCTATCCTCTGGCGGTCTCCCAGCCTCCTGGAGCTCCCTGGAGTGACGGTACACTTGTCGGTTTCTCCAAGCGAGGAGCTCCAGGGGCGGAAGACACGCCAGTGTAGTCGCCGCCTCGTGGGAGATGGTGCGATACCCTCTAATCACCCGGATGGCCAGCCGACGGTTGACGCGGCGCAGCATCTCCGTACTGCGCCGGCTAGCATCCAGGTCTGGGGCCCATACTGGGGCCCCGTAGAGGGCAATTGACCGCACCACCTCCACGTAGAGGCGGCGGACTCCAACATCGGGCCCCCCGATATTCGGGAGAAGGCGGCCTAGTGCAGCAGCCGCCTTCTCCACCCGGGGGGCCAAGCGGTCGAAATGGTCGACGAAGCGCCACCGGCTGTCGAGGATCAGGCCCAGGTACTTCATCTGGGCCTTCACCTCGACGTAGGCTGTCCCAACTTTGATCCGCAGGCCGGCCGGTGGCACCCCGCGGGGGCCACGTCTTTGAAAGAACATGACCTCCGTTTTCTGGGGTGCCACCTCTAGACCCAGCCTGCGGACTTCGGCGACGACGGTAGCCACCGCTACCTCCGCGGCACGGGCTGTTCCTCTCCAGTCTGTCCCGCTGACGAGCACCAGCGTGTCATCGGCATAACACGCCAGCGCAACGCCAGCGGGCAGAGGCGCCCGCAGTACCGAGTCGTACCCGATGTTCCATAGCAGGGGTCCTAGAACCGACCCCTGCGGAACACCGCGTACGACCCCTCTCCGCATGATTACTCCCTCCCGGCCGGTGCAACTAATCCACCTGTCGCTAAGGTAGGACCCGACTATCCTCTTCAGGTATGGGGGCACACGATGATACTCTAGTGCCCCCATAATCACCTCCCAGGGCAGGGTGTTAAAGGCATTGACGATATCTAAAGATATCGCCAGAACCACCCTACGCTGGGAGGTGGCCCCCTGAGAGAGGGAACGGACCAACTCGATGGCATCGAGCGTGGACCGTCCCTCTCTAAAGCCGAATTGGCAGGGGGCCAAGTCGGGTCCCACCGTGGACAGGTGGTTGGTGAGGCGGGCAGCCACAATGCGTTCAAAGAACTTGCCCGCCTCATCTAACAAACACACCGGCCGGTACGCGGAGGGTGTACCTGCGGGCCTTCCCGCCTTCTGGAGAAGGACCAGCCGCGCCGCCTTCCAGGGCGAGGGGAATACCCCTCGGCGGAGGCAACTGCTGAGCAGCCTCCCGAACCGCGTACTTAAGACGCCAAGGGCACGGGCCAAAACCTGGCCGGGCACGCCGTCAGGACCCGGAGCCACGCTCCGAGCACTCATCCGACGCACGGCCCGGCCCATCTCCTCGGGTGTGACCTCCAGCTCCTGGGACCAGATGGTAGGGTCCCAGGGTTCTCGAGGAGGTGGTACCCCGTCCCGGTTAGCACCCGGGAACAAGGTTGATACCACCTCCTCTAGAAATTGGAGGTCGAGGGACTCCGTCAGAGGGGGCGCCCATGGACGAAGCTTGTCCATTACAAGCTTGTACGGACGCCCCCACGGATCCCTATTGAGCTCCCCGAGGAGGTCCATCCATGCCCGTGCCTTAGCGTCTCGGATGGCGCGCTGGAGGGTCCGCCGCTCTATGGCGAACTCCTCGTAAATGCGCGCCATCTGCTCCGCGGTCGGTAGTCGACGTCGTGATCTTCGGGCGCGGGTGTATATTCGGCGGGCGCGCGCACACCGAGCGTTGCACTGCTCGATGTGCGGCGACCACCAATAAGCCGCGCCCTTGCTCCTGGGGGGCCTGGCCCGGGGCATGGAGGCATCACACACCTCCTTGCACTTGCCCCGGAACCACTCGGCCTCCCTCTCAACGTCGTCGACCGGTCCATGCTCAGGTTCGGACCAGGCTGCCACCGTCGCGGCTGCCTCCGCCATCGCCCACTCCACCCTCTTCAGGGACCATCGCGGGGGGGCTGCAGCATCTGCCGCACGCCTCCGGCCCAGGGGCTCCCTACGCGCCGGTGTGGCTCTCACCGTCATGGTGATGTAGAGGTGGTCACTGAGTGTGGCCACCTCTACGGCCACTCGCCACCCCGACACGAGTCGCAGGGCCGCAGGGGTTGCCCACGTCAAATCAATGATGGACGTTCCCTGCGGCCCCACGAACGTAGCTTCTGAGCCCCGATTCACCAGCCGGAGGTCGTGCTCGGCCGCCCAACCTAGTAGCGCCTCGCCACGGCGGTTGGTCCTGGGGCTGCCCCACGCAGCCGCATGGGCATTAAAGTCCCCCAGGACCAGTACCGGACGGGGTAGGCATCCTCTAATACAATCGCCCACCCCGTTCAGGTACTCCGCATATGCGACGAGGTCGCAGTTGGGCGACACGTAGCAGCCCACAACCGCGATGGTCCCCCATTGGACCACCAGAAACCCCCTCCCCCGATGCAGGATAGTAACGGGAGGGGAGTCTGGAGGCCACGCCCAGGCCATCGCCACCAAACCGCACAGGCTCCCGATCCAATTGGGCTGATCGGGAATCATGTACGGCTCTGCGGCGATGGGCCCGCAGGGTGAGAACGAGCATGTCCTGAGCCCTAGAACTAACCAGACCTTTGTACGTGGGGAAATCCTCATGGACACCCGCGGGCCCACCCGATGGGCGGGCCGGCGGGTAGTGCCGGACTCTTACCGGGTAAAACCCCACGGTGACCATCCTCAGGCGCTTGGCGAGGGACCGGGAACTCTAGTGAGACATCACAGAGTCCCTCGCCGCGCCGTGCCTTTTCAGGCCCTTCCCGGTGAGAGGCACTCCTCCCACCGCATTTCCACTCAACCGCAGGCGCCTGGTCACCAGCGCCCGCGGCCCCGTGACATGGGACTAAGCCGCCGGCCGCGGGGCCATGTTGTCCGCAGGACACACCCGCAGCCAACAGGCCAACCTGCGGCCTTAGGTTTAACCCGCGGCAAATACCCCATGCCCCAGTCCACACACACACACACATTCACACGCGCAACACATCCATACCGGTGTTTGGTCCGCGGAAGCTATCGCTCCGACCTCCGGGATGCCATGCGAGGATGCAGCCACCAGCCTTCTCAGGTTGATGACCCCATCCCCGCATCCCATCCCAGCGGCTGCCCCTATCCGCCACCTGGGGACGCGCCACGTAGGGGTTCACCTCCCCTGCCGCCTGGACAACCAAACGGGTGCGTGGAGACCTAACCCAGACCTAACCCAGACCTAACCCAGACCTTTTATACCGAAGGAGAACCTTGCATAGGCACCCCTACCCCAGAAGGGGGTAGGGGGTAGTGTGAGATTCTTACTCACTAAACTCCTCCGGTGTTTCTCGCCTTGTTTGCACCATACAGGTCTCCTATTGTTGGGCGGGACCGCCGTCAGCATTTCTTCGCCCAGCCCGTAGGAGACGTGAAGTTGCGCCTCGAAGAGCTTGCCCATTTATGGAGGCTAGGTTGTCGGTGTAGCCATCCTAGCTGCTTTGTCCAGCTCCCGCTCATTCTCCTCCTTCATTTTCAGGATATTCATTATGCACGTCTTTATAACGTTCCACGTCGGCAGGTCCCTTATCATCACAGCACCCAAATATTCAATAGTTATTGTATTTAAACCGGTATTTAATTCCTCACAAAGTTTTCCGTTTGTTCTCAGCCCATTTCTGGCATTGTATGAACGTGTGCTCAGCGTCATCAATCTCATTGCAGCCGTACCAGCATAAATCGGAGGTCGCCTTCCCGATGTGTTTTCTGTACTCATTAAAACAACCGTGCCCTGTGAACGCTTGGGACATATGATACGTGAGCTGACCATGTGTAGCCTTGATCCATTTTGTAATATCTGGTATCCACTTATGAGAAATATTTCCTCTACGGTTTACATCCCCACTTCGCTGCCACTCAGCCATGATTTGCGAACGAATACGAGTTTTTTCGCTATTCACATCCGGAATTCTGAGGTCGTGACCCGCTAAACGAGCTCTTCTTATTCTTGTCTCAATGTCGAAAATTTCTTTTCTTTCCTTTACTTTTAGTAAGATAGGTAGGACTCCAGCCAATACCGGTAAAACTTCTCTAGCTACTGTTCGATAGGTCTTTACAACTCTGCCGAGGCCCAAACATGTGCATTTTGTAGTCTATTTCTATTAGCTTCTAATGTCCAGTGCTGATGCCCAAATAGGGGCCGCATATAATAAAATCGACTCCATCACATAATAGTAAGTGGAGACCAGTTTTATATCCGGGACCCCCAACGTTAGGGGTAATGCGGGCCAAAGCTGACATAACCCGGACAGCTTTTTTACAAATATATTCTATATGAACTCTAAACTTATGACTTCTATCATAGTGGAGTCCTAAATATTTTAATTCCGTTGATATTTTTAACTTAGTATTAAGTATTCGTATGCTCATACGACCGAGCCGCTTATTGTTTAAAGTAATAGCTGCAGTCTTTTCAGGGGCCAAGGTAAGTGGTTTAGCGTTAACCATTTTAAAATATTATTTATTGTACTATTTATTTTTTCCTTTAGAAGTGTCTTATTTCCGTCTCGCGCCAGTAACGCGATGTCGTCAGCAAACGCGACAAGTCTACATCCGTTTTTCATCGGGATTCTCAGCAACCCATCGTATGTTATGTTCCATAGGGTGGGGCCCAAAACCGAGCCTTGGGGAACACCCATTTCCATTTTTACCTGATGCCACATACCCTCGACCTGGTAACTAATAGTCCGATCGCATAAATAGTCATCAATAAGGGCAAGGAGGTAATTTGAAAGACCCATGCCCCTAGCAGCATTTTTAATATTCTTCCACCGTAGTGAATTAAATGCGTTTCTGACGTCAAATGTATCAGTAGGACTATACTCTTGTTTAATTTTCGCGACCCGCTTGAAATTCTTCAACCAATTTCAGTGCCTGAATCGTACTTCGGCCGGTACGAAAGCCATATTGGTGTTCAGACAGGCCCTCTGGACCAATTTCCAGTATAATTCTGGCATTTATAACAGATTCAAGAATCTTTACCCAATTGCTGGTCAGGCACAACGGACGGTAGGCAGAGGGAGACGAAGGGTCCTTTCCAGTTTTGGCGATCAGGACCAGTCTGCTATTCTTCCATACACGTGGGATTTTCCCCCTAATAAAAATACCATTGAAAAGGTTTACAACTAACTTTGTTTCTTTTTCCAGGACAGTTTTGACAGCGCATCCTGGAATCATATCGATGCCGGGAGCTTTATCGAGACTGACCCTGGACGCTGCCCTACGCAGCTCAATCGGATCCAAAGGGATGAAATCAACATGAAAAGGTCTTTGGACATGCTGCGGGTAAGTATCCATCGCATTTTGGTTGTCTTCCCTAGGAAACAGCGCCGTTACCACTTGGTAGGTCTTTTCAATAGTGAGATGTGGGGGGTCGCATTTAGGTTTCACTGTTTCATAATAGTTTGTACGCGGCACCCCATATATCTCTATCCACCGTATTACAAAGTTCAGACCAAGCCCTAATCTTGTGTTTTATGAGTGCACCTTTTAGTTTTTTCCTGGCTATTTTATATTCATTTTCGGCTACCGGAGCATTTAAAACGTCCCTTTTTTAGAGCCCTTTGATATACGCGCCTTTTCGAGTTTGCCTCCCTCGCAGGTTAGTAAGTACCGGTGACCACCATTTTTTGCACGTCTTATTAACTGGACACTGCCTGCGGGGTGTCATGCTTGCTGAACATGCATTTTGCAAAGCATCGATAACCTCGTCTGTCTCGCTATGAGACAGCGGGATATCTATATTAATGTGTCTCGTATTATTTTTTAGAAATTCTAGGTATATATCGCGATCCAAAGAGTCAATCTTCCACCCAGGAGCGGAAACGGATTGTCCCCGAGGGAGGACATCGCTATCCAGTGAATAACATATTGATGGTCCGAAGCCGAGTATTCTTGCAGTATCTGACTTTTGCTGATCCTCGTAAGTGTCCTTTGATCACAGGCCATAACGTCTATTAGAGATGTTCTCCCTCCACGTTGAAATGTGAATTTACCTTTAGGTCGGGTGGGAATGAGGCCCATCCTATCAAAGGCTCCAGTCAGTACTAGGCCCTTTTTATCTAGGAACTTTGATCCCCAGGTCGGCGACTTGGCATTAAAATCTCCCGCCACCAACATTGCAGACCCCCATGTTCTTTTAGCGTATTCTAGCTCCATTAGTTCAACTTCTAGCTCCGTATCTTTTAACCTCGGTGAGTAATAACAGCTGCAGTGATAAGTGCCACCGACCGCAACGGCAGCAAAGCCACGGCCGACATATGTCTTGTCTTTAAATGCCTTCCTACCGTTGAGACCGGTGACCCATAACGCCGCTTTGCGAGTCGTATCCGAAATCCAATTTTCTTTTATTACATAAGGCTCCGATATAAATACAATATCTATTTCCAGGTCCTCCACTATTTTAATTAACAAATCATGTGCTAATCGACAGTGATTTAGATTGATTTGCAATTGTTAGAGCACTCAGGGGCTCTAACTTGGTGGTTCCGGACGAGGGAGAAGATAGGGTAGAGAGAATTGGTACAAGTTTTCAAATATCGTTTTTATTACAAAAAATATAAACCAAAATTACAAAATTACAAAAAACCTAAACGAATAAAGAAATTAATAGGGACGACGGCTCAGACCCTTCGGCCGCGTCTCCTCTTTCCTTTCCTTCTAAGGTCTTCTGTAACAAAAATTATACAAGAAGTATAATTATTTTGCGGACAAGTCACCGATTACGCGCTCGTCAGCTGCTTTTCTCGCGCTCCAGCGACAGTCTGGTGTGCTTGGAGGGGAGAGCTAACTGGCAATTCAGCGCAATAGCTAGTGGACTGTATTATTTTGCTTTGGTCGGTGATAGTCGTTTTTTTACGATATCACCGACGCGCACAACCGGGTAGACGAGGTTTTCCTCTGATCTACCGGGTTCGCTTCGCAATGCCACGGACGGGAAACCAAATGGAGGTTGTAAGGCTCCAAATGGCTATATCCCGCGAGCACGCTCACCGTGCGGGTGACGTTTGAACGCCACCCACGCAAGAGGACGTCTCGTCCAGGTACGGGTACCTCGTCGGCGGCTCCTCAGGAACGGCCTGCGGCCAACCCACGCAGCTGCCTAGACAGCGATTCCTTTCCTTGAAAGAATCGCCCGGCAGCCTGTCGTGGCCCCTCGTCGGCGGTTCCCTTCACGAGGAGCTGGCCTGCGGCTCGCCGAATTAGGACGACGTCCTTTGCAATTCCTAACCACCCTACGGTCACAGCCCAGTGTGGTCGACTCACATCTGGTAGTGGGTGTAGCGGTGGAAGGCCGATGCTTCGAACCCCTGTGCTCCAGTGGTCGCTTATGCTCAACCTTGTCACCTCACGACTGGTTCACTGGAGCGGGTTCTCTAAAGCCGGTGCACGGTGAGCACCGCGAAGTGATACCAATATCTGGGTATCCAACTTCCGGTTGCTCCTACGCCGTATAGCTCACACGGGTCGATGAAACCACAACTCCACCGGTCGGTGCACTCTATGTGGTACACCTAACGGGCGATTCGAGTGGGTTCCTCGATCCCTTCGAACGGCGAACCACCACCAGGAGATAACCAGTATGTCGGTATCTCCGTTACAGTGGCTCAAACCGTATTCAATAGGAAGAGACTCAAAGTGATTAACACCGAATCCCTAACGTCGCAGTCGCGGCAACGAACTGCAACGTTCAATCACAATCCTGCGTCTACGATCGTGTCACGCGCGGCGTGTACTGCGATCGCTGCAACGACAGGCAGATTGTCCTTTTATTCGAGAAAATCTCAAGTCGCTATGACGAGATTTTCCTGAATAAATCAATGTCCGCAAACTTGATCCGATTACGAGGAGAGAGATCGTCTCATTCTCCTCGGAGCTTCGTACGAAAATGGGAGAGATCGTCACAGGATCTGCTCCTGATCGCCGACGGCTCACGAATGATCCGTAACGATCTGCAAGCATCGACGGCCACGGCTGGGCTCCGTCGCGCAAGCGCAGTCGCGTAGCGACGCATCGCGCTGCTGGGCCCGGGCGGCTACGCGCCGCATAGCCACGACGCGGCGCTGCCGCGTCTCGGCTGTCGATCTCGATTCGATAAATCGATTCTTCTCTCTCTCTCTCGGCGCTAACAACACGATTTCTGGAATTTATTCTCCGAATCCAGAATTCCAGTGAAGCTGGCTAGCAAAAACACGTAAATGGCAGCGGTATACTAATCTGACGAAGAAAAATTTCTCCGTCAGCAGAACCTTCCAGAATTACGCGAATTCATGATAAATACGGGCATCGCGGCCGAGTTTTTACGTCTCGGACTCACACGATATTTAAACAGCAATACAGTATTGTCTCTATAGAAGCGACGCTCTCGGGGCTCAACGCTCGGCTATATCGTGGACGAGAAACGATTCTTGATACTTTGTTGACGCCTACTGGAGGCGGCGAGTATAGAAAAGAACAGCGAGCATATGACAAAGAGGGACTGAGCGGCCGAGCATCGCCGAAT
>NW_025106806.1:0-27095 GCF_013123115.1 Colletes gigas
CCCCGTCACCGAGGGTCTTGACCCCCGGCTGCTGGAGGACGTGGTCAATACTCTTTTCCCAATTCGGGTGAGGGGACCACGTCCTCCGGCGGAGGCGGCAGTCCCTAGGGAGTGGGCGGCCGAACTGGGGGTCACTCAGGGGGAGCTGACCGCGGCCATCAGACGGCTCGGGGCGCGTAACACGGCCCCGGGTCCGGATGGTGTGCCCGGCCGGGTTTGGGTCTTGACCCAGGGCGTCCTTGGGGCCGACCTCAGGCGGATGTTCGACCGATGCCTGAGGGACGGGCGATTCCCCCCCAGTTGGAAGGTGGCGAGAATGGTCCTCCTCCGGAAGGAGGGTCGGCCCGCGGAGTCTCCCTCCGCATACCGGCCCATCTGTCTCCTCGACGAGGTGGGCAAGCTCTTCGAGCGGGTGATTGCTGCCCGCCTCGTCGAGCACCTGTCGCGGGGTGCCCCCGGCCTGGCCGACTGCCAGTACGGTTTCCGGGAGGCTGGATCGACCATCGACGCGATAGGTCGTGTCAGGGCCCTCTCGGAGTTGGCCGTCTCCCGGGGAGGGGTGGCTTTGGCAATATCCTTGGATGGAGGAGATAAGGAGGGGGCTCGAATATCATCGGGCCCCCCCTTGTCTCGGGGCGGTCATCGGGGATTTTCTCCGCGGCAGGTGGATCGAGTATCCGGGCCGGGATGGTCATATGCGGAGGGAGGTGTACTGCGGTGTTCCGCAGGGGTCGGTCCTCGGGCCACTCCTGTGGAATATCGCGTACGACGCAGTGTTGCGGGCCGACCTCCCCGACGGCGTCACCGCCGTGTGTTATGCAGATGACACTCTGGTGCTGGCCGTCGGGGCGCACTGGGGGAGGGCCAAGCGTCTCGCGGAGGAAGGGGTGCAACGCGTCGTCGGCCGGATCAGAGGGATGGGGATGACGGTGGCGGTCCATAAGACCGAGGTGATAGCGTTCCATTCACCTCGGCAGAATCCGCCACACCATCTGATCCGGGTGGGTGAGGCTAATATCGAGGTGAAGCCCCAGATGAGGTATCTGGGGCTGATCCTCGATAGCCACTGGCGCTTCGAGGAGCATTTCCGCTGCCTGGTCCCCCGGCTGGAGAGGATGGTCGGGTGCTTTGGGCCGGATTCTGCCCAACCTGGGGGGCCCGGCGGGCCGAGTTCGCCGCCTCTATGTGGCAATGGTTCAGTCGGTGGCCCTATACGGGGCCCCCGTCTGGGCGGACGACCTGGCGGCCTCCCGGCGCGGCATGACGATGCTGCGTCGGGTGCAGAGGCGGATGGCGCTAAGGGTCGTCCGCGGGTACCGGACCGTGTCGCATGAGGCGGCGACGGTTCTTGCGGGGATGCCGCCCATGGATCTCCTCGCGCGGTCGCACGCGACGATGTATCGTCATCGCGTCCACCGTCGCGCGGGGGTGGGGGCGGTCCCGGGTGTGCGGGAACCTGCTTGGGGCGAGTTGAAGCGCCAGGCCCGGCAGTTCGTGGTGCACGCGTGGCAAGAGCGGTTGGCTCTGCCTACCGCGGGGCACCGGACAGTCGGGGCTGTTCGGCCACTCCTATGTGAGTGGCTGGACAGAGGCCATGGAAGCCTCACTTACAGGATGGCACAGGTGTTCTCGGGGCATGGCAGCTTCGGGAGATACCTGTGCCGGATAGGGAAGGAGCCGACGGCGCGTTGCTGCCATTGTACCGCTGAGCAGGACACGGCCGAACGTACCCTCGAGGTATGCGCTGCATGGGAGGGTGAGCGCCGTGTCCTGATCGGCGTCATGGGGCGGGATGTCTCGCTGCCGGGCATGGTGCGCGCCATGCTCGGCAGCGAGGAGAAGTGGAGGGCCGTGGCCTCCTTCTGCGAAATCGTAATGTTGCAGAAGGAGACCGCGGGAAGGGAGCGCGAGCGTCAGCGGCGCGCTGAGGCTCGCGCTCGTTTGGTGGCGAGAGAGCGTCGCCTGGGCGTCAGGCGACGCGGGCGGCCCCCTCGGCGTGGCGCATGACCCAGGCTGGGAGGGGGGTCCTGATGGGAGCCCCCTCCCGCCAGGCGGCGTAGGGTTGGACCGGATGGGATGGCAGTGCCTCCTGTCCGGGTCCGGCGCACGGAGCGGCACCCTCGGTGGCCTGGTGCAGCCATGAGCTGCCGGCCTCCGAGGGGTAGAAAAGGGGTCGCGGCGGTTGCGAGTTGGGGCTCGCAGCCGCCACTAGACGCGGCCCCGGGACGGATGGCGGCAGGACGATGTGGCCTCGTCCTGCCGCTATGAGACAGGGCGATTACCGGGGGGACCGTTTGTCCCCCCGCGGGTGGGCGCAAAGCGCGGGCACGGGGAGGATACCGGAAGTATGCTTCGAGCGATTCCCGGTATCCTCCCAAATCGTGCGGAAGGGTCACCGTGGGGTTTTTAGTGGGTAGGTCCCGCGCCCGTTATAATGGGCGCGGGGAATCCCACACACCCCTCCCGCCTCTCCCCAAAGAGGTGGGAGGGAGTCTTTCGAAGATTTTCCCCACGAAAAGAAACGGCGCCCTTTGGTCGACTTGCTATTGGGCCTGACACCACGTAGCTTGATGATTCAACGTCCTACGCGCAGCGACCGTACTAGACTGGCGATCTTTGGGCGTGTTCTCGCGGTTCGCCGTAAGCTGGGATTGAAAATTGTCCCACACTTCGACTAGAAGGTGGCAAATCTACCCAGGGTATTTTATACGCCCCTGGATTGTGGGTTCCGAGCCGTTTGATAGTCAATAGAGGTTCGAGAGTCAACCTCGATACCTGAGACACTTTTTTATTTTTATTTTTCAGACAAGGTGGGTCGTAGCCACTGCTGAATACCTCGGACACGATCTCTGATTACAGGGATACTAGTCTGTATTCAGGCTGAGGTGGATCGTACCCACTGCTGAAATCGAAATCTCGGATTATAACATGCGAGATATTTACAGTCAATTAATCAGGTCGTGTTCCGACCTGATCTTTTTAATTGGTAAGCGGTTGTGGAAGTATTCACGGTACCGGATGGTTTCCCTATCCGTTTTCGTCTAGACCTTCCTCGCGTTTCCGACTCTAATTTTGATTGAAATTAAATAACGAGTGTGGAAGTAGTGACGTTACCGGATGGATTGCCAATCCGTTTTTTCGTCTTAAACTTCCGTACCACGTTGATAATTTCTCCGAAGTTCGAGTAACTCTGAACTAGTCGGCAGTTTTGGAAATTACGGGGGAGCGGGATCGTATGCCCATCTGCTCGCTGCCGATTCCAAATTAAGTGTGACGATCTAGCTCGGTTAATCAAATTCGGAGGGGAGAATCTCCGGCTAGCGGCGCTGTAGACGAATTTGAATACGTCTTTGTCCAACTTATTATTGTCGTACCTTCTCTCTCTCTACACGCGCCGAAACGTTAGCTCGAAATCACGCTTCGTTTCGTCGATCGCGTGATGCTTCAAAGAAACCCGTATGTGACAGGTTTTATATCCTGTCTTGTTTTCGCGTAGCGGACACGAGAGTTGAACAGTCTCGAGTCGGCTACATACGCAGAAAAACAATACCGGTTGACGAATAATATTCTACTATTCTTATATGTATCGAATTAACGCGATATTTAAACAAAAATATATTTTCCTCATAATTTACCCACAATATAGAATTTTCATGTTCAATTCTTTCTATCGAATTAGGTATTAAATCAATACTTATTCTATAAATTTCTAATAAACTAAAAAATAAAATTACTATAAGAGCAATAAAAACAATTTTAAGATAAAAAAATAAAAATTCAGAATAATATATTGTTAGAGCACTCAGGGACTCTAACGGTATGGTTCCGGACGAGGGAGAAGATAGGGTAGAGAGAATTGGTACAAGTTTTCAATTAATTTTTTATTATTACAAAAATAAACAAAATACTAATTACAGAAAACTTAACGGAATAAAGAAATTTACAGGGACGACGGCTCAACCCTTCGGCCGCGTCTCCTCTTTTCCTTTCCTTCTAAGGTCTTCTGTAACAAAAATTATACAAGGAGTATAATTATTTGCGGACAGCTATTATGTTAACGCGCTCGTCAGCTGTTTATCTCTCGCTCCAAGCGACCGTATGGTGTGCTCGAAGGAGAGTTAACTGCCGATTTGGCACAGAAACAAGTGGACTGTATTATTTTGTTTTGGTCAGTGAAATTCGCTCGCTACGATTTCACCGACGCACGTAACCGGGTAGACGAGATTGTCCTTCGTTCTACCGGGTTCGCTCAGCAATGCCACGGACGGGAAACCAAATGGAGTTTGTAAGGCTCCAAATGGATATATCCCGCGAGCACGCTCACCGTGCGGGTGACGTTCGTACGCCACCCACGCAAGAGGACGCTTCGTCCTGGTACGGATACCTCGTCGGCGGTTCCTCAGGAACGGCCTGCGGCCTACCCACGCTGCTGCCTCGACAGCGATTCCTTTCCTTGAAGGAATCGCCCGGCAGCCCGCCGTGGTTCCCTCGTCGGCGGTTCCCTTCACGAGGAACTGGCCTGCGGCTCGCCGAAATAGGACGACGTCCTTTGCAATCACTAACCACCCTACGGTCACAGCCCAGTGTGGTTAACTCACAACTGGTAGTGGGTGTAGCGGTGGAAGGACGGTGCTTCGAACCCCTTTGCTCACAGTGGTCGCTTGTGCTCTACCTTGTCACCTCACGACTGAATCACTGGAGCAGGTTCTCTAAAGCCCGGTGCACGGTGAACACCGCGAAGGGATACCAATACCTGGGTATCTACCTTCCGGTTGCTCCTACGCCGTACGGCTTGAACGGGTCGTCGAAACTACCACTCCACCGGTCGGTGCACTCTATGTGGTACACCAGACGGGTGGTCCGAGTGGGTTCTTCGTTCCCGTCGAACGGTGAACCACCACCAGGAAATATCAGTATATCGATATTTCCGTTACAGTGGCTCTAACCGTATTCACTTGGAAAGGTCTCAAGGTGCTGAACACCGATTCCCCAACGTCGCAGTCGCGGCAACGAATTGCAACGTTCAATCACAATCCTGCGTCTACGATCGCGTCACGCGCGGCGTGCACTGCGATCGCTGCAACGACAGACAGATTGTCCTTTATATTTCGTGGAAAAATCTCAAGTCGCTTTGACGAGATTTTCCTTGAATGAGTCTATTTGCTGTCCGCGTATTAACAAAGAGTGAGCTGAAGGCTTCGACTCTTCGGAGCTCGTGCGAGAAAACGGAGCGAGATCGCTAACAGGTCTGCTCCCGATCGTCGACGGCTCAGTACTGAACCGTGACGATCTGCAAGCAGCGACGGCCCGGCTGGGCTCCGTCGCGCAAGCGCAGAACCGCGTAGCGACGAAACACGCTGCTGGGCCCGGGCGGCTACGCGCTGCATTGCCACGATGCGGCGCTGCCGCGTTTCGGCCGTCGATCTCGATTCGATAAATCGATTCTTCTCTCTCTCTCGGCGCTAACAACACGATTTCTGGAATTTATTCTCCGAATCCAGAATTCCAGTGAAGCTGGCTAGCAAAAACACGTAAATGGCCGCGGTATACTGAACTGACGATGAAAAAATTCTTCGTCAGCAGAACCTTCTAAAATTACGCGAATTCATTATAGATACGGGCATCGCGGCCGAGATTTTACGTCTCGGACTCACACGATATTTAAACATATATTGTAAATAATAATTTAAAAATTCATTTATAATCATTAAAAGTTAATTTAAATTCATTAAAAATTAATTTAAATTTATTAGGATTTGTACGCGATTCCCTTAGCGACATCTGTTGACTCCAAATCGCGTAATAGATGTGGGTCGATAACGACCACACGAAATTCCATATTTCGCCACCGCGACACACACGCCCGCCGTATATAATGCTGCGCATCTTTGAACAAGCGCCTTTTTCCGAGCATTACGCCTCAGTTCAACCAATCGAATACCGAGCAATACGTCTCTCAACAAACCAACCATCAAGGGATTCAAACGCGAACGTTTTTGTATTCTGTGTTTTATTTGTGACAAAGTATACAGTGAGTGTAGTGAGGTTTATAATATATTTCACATTCTGTATAAAAACCAAACCGCCTACAACGTTTGCTCTGCTACCCCAGTCCAGTGAAAAAACGCATTTTCCCGGTCACCTCCTCCACCTCGAAGTCCAAGCCTTGGATAAGGCTGTACCAGCCATCCACTATCCCAACCAGGAATTAAATTAAAAAATTTATTAAAAATTGATTTAAATTCTTTAAAAATTAAATTAATCCATAATATAATTATAGATTTAATTTTATAATTAAAAAGGAAATAGTAATTTAAATCAATAAATTAATCAAATATATATTAATAATATTATTATAATAAATAAATTTATATAAAACTAAAAATAATAATCTTCTAATATAGAATTAAGTAATTTATAGAAATTAATTTTCATTTTAAAAGAAAATTATATAATTATATTTATAGAATGTAACCAAGATATAAAATTTTTATGATTAGTTCTTTCAATTGAAATTGGTATAAAACTATGATTTGTTCCACAAATTTCTGAACATTGACCAAAAAATAACCCTGATCGTATTGAAATTAATGTTATTTGATTAATTCGTCCTGGAATTGAATCTATTTTTACACCCAAAGAAGGTACTGTTCAAGAATGAATTACATCTGAAGATGTAGTTAATAATCGAATTGGAATATAAAAAGGAATAATTATTCGATTATCTACATCTAATAAACGAAATAAATTTATATTATCTAAATCTTTAATTATATATGAATCATAATTTAAATTTTTAAATTCAGGATATTCATATCTTCAATATCATTGATGACCAATAGATTTAATTGTAAAAAAAATAGGATTTCATGGTTCATCAATAAAATATAATATTTTTAAAGAAGGAAAAGCAATAAATATTAAAATTAATATTGGTAATATTGTTCAAATAATTTCAATTATATGATGTTTTAATAAATAACGATTCATAAATTTATTTATTAAAATATCAAATATAATTATTAATGTAAATGAAATAATAATTGTTATTATAATTATAGTAATATTATAAAATAAATTTAAATTATTAGAATATGGAGAACAAGGATCTTGAAAAGTAAATATATATCAATGTGAAATTATTAACAAAAAATATAATTTTTATATAAGAATCTTAAATTCATTGCACTATTCTGCCATATTAATAATTCTTTAAAAAGAAATTAAAATATAATTTAAAATTAATATATATACATATGTTAGAATCTAAGGGTTCTAACCGGGGTCCGGAATGGGGGAGTTGACAGGGAAAGAGAACTTGTACCCAGGTTGGGTAGAATCCGGCCCAAAGCCCCGACCATCCTCTCCAACCGGGGGACCAGGCAGCGGAAATGCTCCTCGAAGCGCCAGTAGCTATCGAGGATCAGCCCCAGATACCTCATCTGGTGCTTCACCTCGATATTAGCCTCACCCACGCGGATCAGAGGGGGTGGCGGATCCTGCCGAGGTGAATGGAACGCTATCACCTCGGTCTTATGGACTGCCACCGTCATCCCCATCCCTCTGATCCGGTCGACGACGCGTTGCGCCCCCTCCTCCGCGAGACGCTTGGCCCTCCCCCAGTGCGACCAGCTGTAGCTTGATGCAAATAACGCATCGACGTTGTCAGCATCTGATCTGCCATCGCTTTCGTGAACGCGATCTGGTTAAATGGCTGCCAAGGCCGCTTCCGCTTTTTGCCCGGGGCCTTTGGTGCTGGTGTGGGCCTCTGCAGACCGCTGGTGGAGGGTCCAGGGTCGGCCATGGCCGCTTTTGCCGGCTTCCTTCGCTTCCGCCTCGGCGGCGGAACCCGTACGGCGGGGGCGGCCATCGTCGGGGTTGGAGCCGCGCGTGCGGTTGCTGCGTTCGGTTTGTCCGCCTTGAAATTGCAGGACCGGAGGCGGCCCTCTGGCCCCCACCGGAGGACATACTGTCCTCCGGGGACCCTACAGTGGTATTTCCTCGCGGCGGTCAGAATTCGGGCAGGAATATGAAATTGTCCCGGCCGAAACTGAGCATCACCTCTTCCTGGTCGCTTTGCGGTGCTGCCGTGGTGGTCTCACCGAGCCGCAAAATTCTCCCGAATCGCTCGTCGATTTCGGGGTCACCCGAAAGCGATACGACGGTCTCTTCCGCGCACGACGTGGTGGCTTCCGAACTTGCGTCGCTCATCGTAGTTTCTTCTGAACTGAACGATTTTCGGCTCCGCGGCGTGTCGGGGGCGCTCGTATTCCCAGGTGCGCCCTACCAATAATCCAACTCAGATTGGTGGATTCGTAACCCCCACTAATCCGTTTAAACCTCAAGTGACAACGGTCAGGTGAAAATCAACATCGTTGTTTCGAGAAACGATCGTTTCTCACCTTCCGATCACTTTTGGCCGTTGGCTGTTATTGTTTTTATGTGACCTAGTCGGCGTCGCTAACCGTCTCCGACTCGGTATCTTCCACAGGCAGCTTACACAACCGCGTAATAGGTCGCGTAAAGATGGATTTTGCCGTGCGTATTTTAACAACACGTGCATTTCCATCCCTGCCGGTGAATACCTCCTCTACTCGCCCCATTTCCCATTGATTCGGGGGCAGGAGAGGGTTTTGCACCAAAACTAAGTCGTTTAGTTTTAATGCTTTTTGTGCTGTACGCCACTTATATCGATTCTGGAGGTGCGTGAGATAATCACGTGTCCAATGCCTCCAGATTTGTTCATGGAATTTTTGAATCGCCCTCCAACGTGTTAAACGGGAGAGTTTTTCAATTTCCACCGATTGCGTCGGGAGCGCGTTCAACGGGCTTCCGAATAAGAAATGTCCCGGTGTGAGCGGCGCGTAATCGTCCGGACAATCACTCAAAGCGGCAATCGGTCGCGAGTTTAAACTTGCTTCGATTTTACAGAGCAACGTCTGTAATTCTTCACTTGTGGGAGCGAATTCGTCCAGCGTCCGCTTAAGGTGAAATTTCACCGATTTCACACCGGCTTCTTGCATGCCACCGAAGTGCGGTGCACTCGGTGGGTTATATTTCCACCTAATTCCTTTTTGACTGCATTTATTACGCATTTCTTGCGTGTTGTACACGGCTTCGAAATTTTGGCGTAATTCTCGATCTGCACCGACAAAGTTCGTTCCATTGTCACTGAAAATGCAGGACGGAATTCCCCTTCGTGCAATAAATCGATCTAAAGCGGCCAAAAAGCACTCGTCGTAATCGTGAACGAGTTCAATGTGGATGGCCCGCATCGCGTAACAGACGAAAACTGCTATATACGCTTTGTGGGCGGTTTTTCCTCGACCTGCGGAGTCGCGGACACGGAAAGGTCCTGCATAATCCACTCCGCAGTTCGAAAATGCTCTCGCCTCGCGGCAACGCTCAGGTATTAAATCCTACATGATTTGCGTGGGAGTTTTTGCCCTCCATCTAACGCATCGCATGCATCCGTGGATCACCGTTCGCGCGGCATTTCGACAACCGAGAATCCAACATTTTTGTCGCCCTGTATACATGGCTAACTGCAGTCCCCCGTGAAACGTGTCAATGTGGCACTGCCGAATTATCATCGTGGAAACGTGATGTTTCGGAAAAATTATGGGTTGCTTAGTTTCCCATGTCAGTGCTGCATTTTCCAATCTTCCCCCGACTCTCAAGACATCTTTGTCATCGAGAAAAGGGTTCAGATTTTTCAGCGTTGATTTTGCTGGAATTTTCCGATGGTTTTTCAAACACCGGTATTCCTTTGCAAAATGCGTGCGCTGGATGTAGCGGACAATTCTTTCGCTTGCGAGCTGCATCTCAGACGCTTCAACGATCTTTGCATCGTATGACCTTCGCTCACCTTGCATCGGTCTCCTTAGTCTGAGACAGTATGCGGTTACGCGAAGCAGCTTATTCCAGTTCGAGAATCGAAATACGAATTCCCATTCTTTCTCCGGAATTGCTACGTGGGTGTGCACTTTGCGCTTCCCTTCTTCGGTCTCGATGGACGACGGCGTTTTCGGCCAACAATCTTCCGATTCTGTTAGCCAACTTGGTCCAGAAATCCACAGCTTAGACTGAAGGAGTTCCGCAGCTTCCACTCCGCGCGAATTCAGATCCGCGGGATTGAAGCGGGTGGGAACGTGCCTCCAGTCAGCATTCGGTAGTAATGTTTGGACCTTTGACACACGGTTGGCGATTAAAACCTTCCATGTGGAGGCGTGCTTTCTCAGCCACGCTTGTGCGATCGTGGAATCTGTCCAGCAGATTATTCGGTCGACCTTCAACGAAAGTGACTTTTCCACGTGCACAATGAGCTCGGCGAGCAGCTCGGCGCCGTTCAATTCCAATACAGGAATTGACTGCGTTTTAATCGGAGCCACTCGCGTTTTTGCCATAATCAATGTCGAGGAGGTGACATTGCTCATTGTTGTCACACGTAAATATGTGACAGCTGAGTAGGCTGCGAGCGAAGGGTCACAAAATCCATGAATTTCCACGGAAATTGTGTCGGCTCCGTAATTAATCCATCTAGGGATTTTTAATTTGTTTAAGCTGCTCCAATCCACGCAAAACGTATTCCACGTATTGAGCGTATTCGCTGAGATCGGATCGTCCCACTGGATTTTCTCCAGCGATTGGGACTACATCAGAATCTTTGCACGAATCACAACTGGTGATAACCAGCCGAGCGGATCGAACAACTTAGCAATCTACGAAAACAAATTTCGTTTTGTCATCGGCACGGCAGACGGCTGAAACCGCTGCAGATTGAAATAAAAATAATCGCCGGACGGTATCCAGCCTAAGCCTAATACATTCAATTCGCTGTCGTCGAATAAGGTAAGGTCAACGGCGTGGGAGTGGGCGCTTTGGGGGATATTTTGCAATAATAACGGCGAATTTCCTGCCCATTTACGCAGCTTAAACCCACCTCTTTGTAAGAGTTCGCAAACTTCGTTGCGAATTTTCTCTAACAAGGACGTATCGGGTGCTCCCATAAAAACGTCGTCTATGTATATGTCCTGCTCGAGTATCGGGGCGGCAAGGGGGTACCTGTGTCCGTCCTGATTTTTTAGATCGAGCAGGGTTCGCATCGACAAGTATGGTGCACACGCCGTACCGTACGTTGCGGTATTTAATTCGAACGCACTGAGCTGCTCGGTTTCGGGTGTGCGCCATAGAATGCACTGATAACGACGATCCTGCGGGGCGACGAGAATCTGTCGAAACATTTTCTCTACGTCGGCCACCAACACGTATTCATACAGACGCCATCGGGTTAAAACTGACGTGATGTCGTTCTGCAATTTTGGACCTACGTGTAGGATGTCATTTAACGAGCGACCGCTTGCAGTTCGGCTTGTCGCGTTAAATACGACTCTTAATTTTGTCGTGGCACTTTCTGTGCGTATGACCGCTCGATGTGGAATATAGAGTCTGGTCTCGTCAATCGGCTCGATTCGAGTCATATGACCCAGCTCTTCATATTCCGAGAGAAACGTTGTGTATTCTCTTTCGAGGGTGTGATCTGCGTCCAATTTTTTCCTCAACCTCCCGAGAGCGGAGAGAGCGATTCGATAGGAATTTCTTAACGCTTCGTCCGGTCTCGGGTTAGTAAAAGGCAATCGGACGACAAACCGCCCGGTCGCATCTCAAACGACCGGTTTTTTGGAAGTGCATTTCGCACTCCTCTTCCGCCTTTGTGCGTACCGAGGTCGAAGGGAGTTCTTCGATTTCCCAAAACTTTCGAATCGCCGTGTCCAGCGATTCGAGGACGTTGCAATGCAACGTCCGCCAAGATCTGTTTTTTCCGCCCGTAGCATTTGTTGGGCCGGAAAGAATCCAGCCAAATGCAGTTTCTTGGGCGACTGGACCCGTACTGCTTATTCGACGGAAGCCCGGTCGAATAATTTGCGCGTACAGGTCCGCGCCGATCAACACTTCAATCGGTTGATCGGAAGCAGGGTCGGGGATCTGCGAGCGGTAGGTCCCTTAGCGAGTCGCATTTGAGCGCGCTTGCCAACGGCGAGACGTAGCTCGTGATTTTATGCACGATATACGCTGTCGTCTTCATCGTCGGCATGGTACCGTTTTCCGTTCCCAAATTCATCTCGACGCTGTATTTGATTCGTCGGATTTGGCCGCAAGCCTGTTACCGTAGCAAGACACGGCGGAACATACCCTCGAGGTATGCGCTGCATGGGAGGGTGAGCGCCGTGTCCTGGTCGGCGTCATCGGGCGGGATGTCTCGCTGCCGGGCATGGTGCGCGCCATGCTCGGCAGCGAGGAGAAGTGGAGGGCCGTGGCCTCCTTCTGCGAAATCGTAATGTTGCAGAAGGAGACCGCGGGAAGGGAGCGCGAGCGTCAGCGGCGCGCTGAGGCTCGCGCTCGTTTGGTGGCGAGAGAGCGTCGCCTGGGCGTCAGGCGACGCGGGCGGCCCCCTCGGCGTGGCGCATGACCCAGGCTGGGAGGGGGGTCCTGATAGGAGCCCCCTCCCGCCAGGCGGCGTAGGGTCGGACCGGATGGGGTGGCAGTGCCTCCTGTCCGGGTCCGGCGCACGGAGCGGCACCCTCGGTGGCCTGGTGCGGCCATAGCTGCCGGCCTCCGAGGGGTAGAAACGGGGTCGCGGCGGTTGCGAGTTGGGGCTCGCAGCCGCCACTAGACGCGGCCCCGGGACGGATGGCGGCAGGACGATGTGGCCTCGTCCTGCCGCTATGAGACAGGGCGATTACCGGGGGGACCGTTTGTCCCCCCGCGGGTGGGCGCAAAGCGCGGGCACGGGGAGGATACCGGAAGTATGCTTCGAGCGATTCCCGGTATCCTCCCAAATCGTGCGGAAGGGTCACCGTGGGGTTTTTAGTGGGTAGGTCCCGCGCCCGTTATAAAAGTAATGGGCGCGGGGAATCCCACACACCCCTCCCGCCTCTCCCCAAAGAGGTGGGAGGGAGTCTTTCGAAGATTTTCTCCACGAAAAGCCCGTTACCGTGGCTGGGGGTTTTCTCAGCGAGAATGTGAGGTCATTTGTCAAATTCGCGGAGATGAAGGTCGACTCTGAACCCTGATCAATCAGTGCGCGTACGATTCGCGACGCACCGTTGTCTCCGTTTACACGCACGTTTGCCGTGGCTAACAGCACAGCCGTCGGTACGTCTGCACCTATCGCGTTACAGTGTGACATACCGGGCTGTGACGTCGTCGCCTGTGACGTCGTGGTAAGAGCAGCTCGTTCGGCTTGCTGCGGACGGCTTGGTGGGGCCGTAGACCGCTTTTTCTGGCGTTTGTCTTGCGAAGCCATTGTCGCGGGTTTGCGACTTTCGGTTTCGCTCCGAAAGGACTCGAAATGCAGCAGAGAATGATGTCTGCCATTGCATTTCGTGCATGCCTCCTCGGAAGGACAACGCACGTTCCCATGCTGAGGTGACAAGCAGAGAATGCACCGCTAGCTATCTTTTATGAATTGATAGCGGCGGTTCGGCGTCATGTTACGGAATGCACCACATTTGGTCTTTCTGTGCTCGAGGCAGCAAAATTCGCAGGTCACACTCTTTCCAGCAGGGCATTTTAGAACGGAGTTGTGACTGCGTATTTTGTGTTTCGGTGGGTGTTCGGTCGCAGGCTTTTCGTGGGGAAAATCTTCGAAAGACTCCCTCCCACCTCTTTGGGGAGAGGCGGGAGGGGTGTGTGGGATTCCCCGCGCCCATTACTTTTATAACGGGCGCGGGACCTACCCACTAAAAACCCCACGGTGACCCTTCCGCACGATTTGGGAGGATACCGGGAATCGCTCGAAGTATACTTCCGGTATCCTCCCCGTGCCCGCGCTTTGCGCCCACCCGCGGGGGGACAAACGGTCCCCCCCGGTAATCGCCCTGTCTCATAGCGGCAGGACGAGGCCACATCGTCCTGCCGCCATCCGTCCCGGGGCCGCGTCTAGTGGCGGCTGCGAGCCCCAACTCGCAACCGCCGCGACCCCTTTTCTACCCCTCGGAGGCCGGCAGCTCATGGCCGCACCAGGCCACCGAGGGTGCCGCTCCGTGCGCCGGACCCGGACAGGAGGCACTGCCACCCCATCCGGTCCGACCCTACGCCGCCTGGCGGGAGGGGGCTCCTATCAGGACCCCCCTCCCAGCCTGGGTCATGCGCCACGCCGAGGGGGCCGCCCGCGTCGCCTGACGCCCAGGCGACGCTCTCTCGCCACCAAACGAGCGCGAGCCTCAGCACGCCGCTGACGCTCGCGCTCCCTTCCCGCGGTCTCCTTCTGCAGCATTACGCTTTCGCAGAAGGAGGCCACGGCCCTCCACATTTCCTCGCTGCCGAGCATGGCGCGCACCATGCCCGGCAGCGAGACATCTCGCCCGATGACGCCGATTCGGTCGCAGGCTTGCTCTGACCATCGTCTAACATTGTCAGAACCCGTGCATGTCCCTCCAGGAATCCTATCAACTCGGTGTGCGAGGGATAGTTCGGGGAGAGACACTGCGACCTTTCCCACTCAGCTTTCAGAGACCCTTCCAAGTGGCTTCGAATGCTGTGGGCCAGCAGCCAATTTCGCTGCTGCAAAATTGTGCCCTGCTTTTCGAGTGCCGCGAGGGCCTGCTTGAAAACGACGATGACCTGGTTTAGGCTATCCAGATCATCCCTTTTTATCGTTTTCAATTTTGTTAATTGATTCAGCAGTTTGGCGGTTACGATACGTGGTACCCCGAATTGTTCTTTCAATGTTTTCCACGCCACTTCGAAATTATCATCGATAACTTCGAGGTGTGCGATCGCTGCCAACGCTTTATCTTCCAGACAGGCGTTCAGATATTGCAGTCGATGCACATCTGACAGCCTCGGATTATTAATTATTCCGGAAGTAAAAAGATCCGCGAAATGTCTCCATTTACGTGGATCACCTCCGAACTTGGGGAGACGTTGTTTTGGGAGTTCGATAGCGACGTCATGCGGGCTGACCGACGTTATTGCCGCTTTGGATTCAGCGGCTAGTCTGGTCAGTTCCGTAGCAACGTACACCTGTAACTCCTCGTACTCGGTCTCCTTTGCTTCTACACCCCCTGTTACAAGGAAGTCGCACGTGTTGCGCTTCGCAGGGGTATACTTTCTTCGAATAGGCAAGTACCGCTCTCCAGCTTCCTTGTATTGTTCGGACACGGTGGCGAGCTTTGACCTGAGTAGCTCCTCATTGTATTGAGCTCGCCAACGTTTCTTTAAATTAGAGATAGACCTTGTCATCATGTCGAATCGGATGATTAGGTCGTCGAGATCGCCATCGAACTCGCTTCGACCCTCATCCTTTGACATAGACATGCTGATCTCTTATTCGAGGATTTGATAATCAACACGATCTTAAGTTGTCACGTTAGCAGCGACTTACGTGAACTTACTTGGAACTCTTTCCTGTTCTTTGGAACTCAATCCGGCTCGAAGGACCGTTTGTTAGAATCTGAGGGTTCTAACCGGGGTCCGGAAGAGGGAGTTGACAGGGAAAGAGAACTTGTACAAATTTGATTTGGTTTTTCCGTTTGTCGCTTTGCGACAAACCGTTTATTTTTACAAAATTAAAAAAACGAAAAAAAATCAAATAGACAAAATAAATAAATATATTTTCAGCAACGGCCAGGGGGTGGAAGGCCTCGCCGGTGTTGCCCTGGGGGTGTTCGATCCTTGATTACTGAAACAAATGATCGACCAAATTAAATACGTGCGTGCACGTAATGTAAACACGCTCGTCAGCTGTTCGACTCGCTCTCCTAGCTACTATCGGTGCGCTCGGAGGGGGAGATCAGCTGTCGTTTAGCGTAATCTAGTGGACTGTATTTCGTTATCGCGGATAGTTTTTTATTTAAACTATCGACGAGACTTTTGCCCTGAACAGATGAGACTGGACTCGATTCCGTCGGGGGGCTCTGCGATGCCACGGACGGGTCACCAAATGGAGGTTGTAAGGCTCCAAGTGAGTGGGTCCCGTGAGCACGTGCACCGTGTTGGGTGACGTATAAACGTCGCGCGAGGCGTGTTTTTCCTGCTACACTTTATATCTACTGTACAGCGACCGTTAATATCGGGGACTGCACAGTAAGCGAATTTACACAGAAAAACCTCGGGCTGGTCCAACCGCACTATAAAGCCTACCCGGCGACCGTATTCACGGGGACCGTATGTGGTAGGCGGCGTGACGGAAGGGAGGCGCTTTGAACCCGAACTCCGCCGTTGAGTGTACGGTCGACTCGTACACCGACGGGTTTTCGGAGAGGGTTCGCAGTGGCCTTTACACGGTAAACACTCCACGAGGCGGTACCGAACAGTAGTATAGCTATGGGGATTCTAACCCATGGGGCAATGAGGGGAGCGTGGGGCGAGGGGAAGTGAGGGCGCGCGGGGGAGTGCGGCGCGGAGAACTCTGGGCGCGGGGCCTGTGGGGAGTGGAAGATTGGTTGCGCGCACACGAACCGCGGAGTGGGGGATGTCGCAATCGTGGAGGGGATTAGTCCAGGCCGAGCCGCCGCGGAGACCTCTCCAGACCTGGCCCGCCGTCGGAAATTTTTTAAGAGGGGGGGAATGATCCCCGAAAACTTTTCATACCGAACCGAGGGAGGGGATGACCCCCGAAAATTTTTTTTCTACACCCACAGGCATTTTTTATTGTCTTTTCGGCGTTCTCGGTACGTTTGATGAGATCTAAAAAAGAATTACATAATGTTCTCCTAAGAAAATATTTACAGCTAGCGAAAAAAAAACAACACATCATTCGGCTCGTAAATCTATTCTTCAAATGCGGAAGAAAGCCGCACGGACAAACAGCATGTCAATCACCACCCTTTTCGTGGGTAAAATCTTCGAAAGACTCCCTCCCACCTCTTTGGGGAGAGGCGGGAGGGGTGTGTGGGATTCCCCGCGCCCATTACTTTTATAACGGGCGCGGGACCTACCCACTAAAAACCCCACGGTGACTCTTCCGCACGATTTGGGAGGATACCGGGAATCGCTCGAAGCATACTTCCGGTATCCTCCCCGTGCCCGCGCTTTGCGCCCACCCGCGGAGGGACAAACGGTCCCCCCGGTAGTCGCCCTGTCTCATAGCGGCATGACGAGGCCACATCGTCCTGCCGCCATCCGTCCCGGGGCCGCGTCTAGTGGCGGCTGCGAGCCCCAACTCGCAACCGCCGCGACCCCTTTTCTACCCCTCGGAGGCCGGCAGCTCATGGCCGCACCAGGCCACCGAGGGTGCCGCTCCGTGCGCCGGACCCGGACAGGAGGCACTGCCACCCCATCCGGTCCGACCCTACGCCGCCTGGCGGGAGGGGGCTCCTATCAGGACCCCCCTCCCAGCCTGGGTCATGCGCCACGCCGAGGGGGCCGCCCGCGTCGCCTGACGCCCAGGCGACGCTCTCTCGCCACCAAACGAGCGCGAGCCTCAGCACGCCGCTGACGCTCGCGCTCCCTTCCCGCGGTCTCCTTCTGCAACATTACGATTTCGCAGAAGGAGGCCACGGCCCTCCACTTCTCCTCGCTGCCGAGCATGGCACGCACCATGCCCGGCAGCGAGACATCCCGCCCGATGACGCCGATCAGGACACGGCGTTCACCCTCCCATGCAGCGCATACCTCCAGGGAATGTTCCGCCGTGTCCTGCTCAGCGTCACAGTGGCAGCAACGCGCCGTCGGCTCCTTCCCTATCCGGCACAGGTATGTCCCGAAGCTGCCATGCCCCGAGAACACCTGTGCCATCCTGTAAGTTCAATCACCACCCTGCTGTGTAAACTGCCATGGTCCACATTTCCCATATTCAAGATCTTGCCAGTGGCAACAGGAAGAAACAAATATTCAAAAAAATAAAAGTGACGGAACACCTAACCTATACGCAAGCAAAATTAAAGTACAGACTATATTCTGGCAATACGACGTCATACGCTAGAATTACAGCGCAACAAAATACAAGAAACAGTACTGATCTGATAATAGATAAACTTATACCTGAAATAAGCAGGATCATACAATTACATCTTGAAAGTAAAAACAGAAATAGTATAGGAGATGCAAACATACAAGCAGACAAAAGTAAAGTTGAACTACAGAACCCAATACCCACACAGGTACTTTCACGCGTGCATCAAAGGTTGTCTCCAAACAAAAGGAAAGGAAACACAGATCAAAATTTGATAAAAAGTAACCCCGTCACAGACTACATAGAAACAGACACAGAATTCAGAAAAAAGTGCATATTAGGAACGTCTACACCTATAACTTCTGCAAACGAGACCTCATGCAGCATCAGAGCAAGAGGAGATTCGGACTCATCCATAGAACACCCAGCAAAGAAACGGCAATCAAGCAGACTCAGATCAGCTAGAAGTCAAATTGAGATTCGCAGAGAGAGAACAGCAACGCCAGCAACAGTATCGAACTCCGGCCATGAGTCGGAGTCAGAAGGTTCCATAGTTACGGCACAAGTGCCAAATAAAAACAAAAATCAGACAGAGAGAAAAAAGAAAGCTGAAATTCCAAAGTCGAGCGCCAGCAACGACCCCAGAAAAGCTATCAAATATATTAAATCCACGAAATAAAAATGGCCACTTTTCTACAATGGAATTACAACGGACACCGCTCACACAAAGCAGAATTGGAACTTTTAGCAGCAAAATATAATCCTACCACCATAAGCTTACAAGAAACACACTTAAGACCCTGGGACCAAATATCAGTCAGAAAATTTACCTTACATCGACTAGATGTCGAAGATACTATCAGAGCGAAGGGAGGTGTAGCACTTCTTGTAAAAGATGATATCCCAGCAGAACCAATAAAACTCAACACCAGCTTACAAGCAATAGCAGTTAGACTAAAATATCCGTTTCCCATCTCCTTATGTTCCGCTTATATCCCAGAGTATGAATGGGACATTCAAAAAATAATGAAGCTGATAGAACAAATCCCTAAGCCATATATCATGCAAGGAGACTTTAACGCCCATAATCCACTATGGGGCTCATCGAAACTGGACTCCAAGCGAAGAGACCTCGAAAACTATATAGAGGCCGCAGACATACACCTACTAAATGACAAATCTCCCACCCACTTCAGCACAGGATATGGAACCTTCTCAGCTATAGACCTAAGCATTTGCTCTCTCTCAATAGCACCCACCCTACACTGGAGTGTCGTGGACGATCTATACGGAAGTGATCACTTTCCTATACTGACCATAATTTACAACCAGAACCCAAAGCCCGAAGAATACCTTCTACCCCGAAAAACACAAAACATAAACTGGAAAGATTATACATCATCTTTCCCAACCGACCTAGAACTGCCCGAGGATATAAATGAAGCAACATCAAGAATTACAAAAGTAATAGTAGAAAAGGCAGAAGCCTCCTCTATAGAGAAACCCAGACAGCGACACAGAAAAAGAGTCCCGTGGTGGAATAAAGAGGTTGGGAAAGCAATAGCCAAGAAAAAACAAACTCTTAGAAGATTTAAAAACAATCACACAACAGAAAATCTAGTACTTTTCAAAAAAAGCAGAGCTGAAGCAAGGAAACTGATCCGAGAAAGTAAAGAAAAATCGTGGCACGAATTCACAAACTCGCTCACCCCGTCCACCAACACAGCACAAATTTGGCACAAAATAAGGACATTAACCGGCAGATACCTCCAAAACTCTGTCAAATGCTTAGAAACAGAAAGAGGACTAATAACAGATAGCAAACAAATAGCAGAAACACTAGCAAAGTCTCATGAGCGAATATGCAGCTCGAATAACTACGAACCTTCATTCAAAGCACAAAAGTCACAACTGGAAACACCGCTCAACTTTAATACAGAAAAAGCACTTGAATACAACTCGCCTTTCTCGATTCGAGAACTCCAACAGGTACTAAATGAACTGAAAACGAAAAGAACGAAATCATCAGGACCAGACACTATTACAAACAATATGATCCTATACTTACCGACACACTTGATAGATACTCTTCTGAATCTCTACAATAATATATGGAAACAAAATCAATATCCCACAAGTTGGAAAGAACCATTAATAGTGCCAATCTTAAAGCCAAAGAGATCCGCCACAGACGCAGGAAACTACAGACCGATTACGCTAATTAATATACTAGCCAAAATCATGGAAAAAATGGTCAATAGAAGATTGATAGCGCTACTAGAATCCAAACAACTTCTGACAAAACACCAATTTGGCTTCAGAAAACAGCGAAGCACAACAGATGCAATTGTAACACTAGAGAACGCAATAAACGATGCCTTCTTCAGAAAACACCATTTAGTAGCAGTATTTTTCGACCTAGAGAAAGCATACGACACCACCTGGAAACATGGAATAGCCCAATCATTATATAACTGGGGATTGAGAGGTAATCTACCTAAATTTATTCAAAATTTCTTAAGCAACAGAAAATTTAGAATAAAAATAAATAACACGATATCAAGCCCCTACACTCAGGAAAATGGAATCCCACAAGGTTCCAGTCTAAGCGTAACCCTGTTCTTAATAGCAATAAACAGTATATTCGAAGATACCGAAAATCACATAGGAAAGCTTTTATATGTAGACGACATAGTCATATATTACGCACACGAATCCATAAAAGAAATTGAGAAAAACTTACAGAAGGCCACAAATACTGTATCGAATAGTGCTAAACTCAAAGGTTTCAAACTGTCCGTAGAAAAGACCAAATGCATACACTTTTGCAAGAAGAAAAAACAACATGAAGACCAGAAAATATATTTACAAGGAAACAAAATAAATACTGTACAAACTATAAGGTACTTAGGACTGACACTTGATAAGAAGCTCTCTTGGAAACCACACACAAACGCAGTGATACAGAAATGCAAAAACATCTTGAAAGTAATGAGATATCTGTCACACACTACATGGGGCGCAGACAGAGAAATCCTATTAAAAATGTACACCACCTTAATCCAATCACGTGTGGAATATATGGGCATAGTCTACCAGAAGGAAAATTGCTCCGCAACTCAAATCTATACAATTTGTAACTCTGCCATAAGACTCGCAATAGGAGCACACAGGACGAGCCCTACGAAGAGCCTGTACTCAGAAGCAGGAATACTACCACCAAAATTTAGAGCTATCTATAATATCTTAAAATACGCACATAAAATCAAAACACAGCCGAATCATCCAAATTACACGATACTTTACCAGAACAACATGATAGCGAGATATTCGACAAAACCTCTACAAAACCAACCACTAACTGCAAGAGCCATACACTACGTACAGGAATACGATATCGACGATATTTCCCTCATTACAGACAGAGACGTACAATATCTGATAACGCAGAAAACAAAACAATATACAGATTAGAATTATCAAACTTCGACAAAACAGAAACCCCACCTCAAATCATAAATCAGATCTTCTGTAGCATAGTACAAGAGTATACAGACAAAATAATATTTTTCACAGATGGGTCAAAAACACCAAATGTGTTCACATGCGCCGTCAGAACCGAAGCAAACGAAATAGGGTCCTGGAAAATGCATCCGATAGCAAGTGTATTCACCGCAGAATTATATGCCATATATAAAGCACTCATGGAAGCCCAGAACACCACAAACAGCAACATCTTAATAGGCACTGACTCATTGTCGTCAATTATGGCAATCAAAGCATCAGAACCACAAGACGCATTATTACAGCTTATAAAAACAAACTTAGCAAATCTAGAAATACAGAAAAAGATGATTATATTTGTATGGATTCCAAGCCATACCAGTATCAAGGGAAATGAAAAAGCGGACACATTAGCGAACAAAAAGACAAGAACTGCAGATAGTAATCTACACCCCATAAGACTAGATGACATTAATAGGCACATAAAACAAATCCTAATCCAGAAATGGCAAGACGAATGGAACACAACAACTACACAGCTAAAACTAATAAAACCAACGGTGGAAAAATGGGAAATAAAAACCACACTAAACAGAAAAGAAAAAACAATACTAACAAGACTCAGGATAGGACATACACAACTAACCCATAACCATTTATTCGAGAAACAAGAACCGCCAAAATGCCCGATATGTAAAATATCAATATCAATCAAACACATAATAGAAGAATGCCCCACCTACAACAGATTGATGAACAGGTTACACATAAAAAGGTCACTACACCAAGCACTAAACAACGATATAAACAATATAAGAAAAATACTGACATTTTGCAAAAAAACGAATATAACAGAGAAAATATAAAGGAGAAAGAAAATAACAAGACAACATAGGAAGAACAATAAAACAAGGAGTAACTAAACCATACACAACAGCCAAAGACCAAGCAGTCGGTGCTGTTCCAAAATTAATATCTATTCTTTCTATTTATTATTCTAGTACTCGTATAAATTCAGATTTTTATAGTTCACTGTGGTTAGGTTTGGTCAAACTCTTGCAAACGCGTTATAGAAAATGGTTAATATCATTACGAAACACAAGAAATAAAAAGTTTCATACTGTATACTAAATGCGAAAAATTTACTCGAAAAATTGCAGCTCCTCTTTCATCCAGAGTCGAGTCGAGTCTCGCGCAACGATGCGTTTTCGCGCTTTGTCAGCGAGTACGTTATCTGCTGCGTGCCTTTCGCCGAAGTCGTTGCTACGCGAATATGCAATATCGTGTTCGCGACACGCTGCGTCCAACGGATTAAAATATAAAATATAAAATATAAATTAAATCGACGGTCCAGCCTTAGATTTAATATATTAAAAATTGATTATATTTATTTACGCATTTCTCTCTGGCGTTTAGACCACGAGTTGAATATTTTAAATACATTTTGCATGGCATAATGCTTTATAAATAGAAAGAATAGATTTACGAGCCGAATGATGTGTTGTTTTTTTTTGCTAGCTGTAAATATTTTCTTAGGAGAACATTATGTAATTCTTTTTTAGATCTCATCAAACGTACCGAGAACGCCGAAAAGACAATAAAAAATGCCTGTGGCATTTCGGTTTGAAATACAGCGACTTAGTATCCATTGTCATCTTTACAATCGACGAATCAAAAATCTGACAAAATTCCGCCGTTAATTCATCAATCCACATCAATGATGATCCAGGCAATTGTGCACGTTCCTCGATGGTTGTACAGCTGTCGAATAGTGTGTTCCATGTATGCCATGGTATTATGAGATGATTCCCACGATTATCGCCGAGAAGAATTTCTACATCGGCTATAGGTCCTACTCTGATTCCAATTTCCAAACGGGGTACATTGTCGAAGTAGATCTAGAATATCAGCAACGTCTGCATGATGCTCATGCCGATCTGCCGTTCTGTCCGACGCGTGCCAAACCACCTGGCAGCAGACAGGACAAATTACTCGCGACGGTATACGATAAGCAGCGTTACGTTATACATTACCGCAACCTGCAACAGTGTACACAACACGGTATTCGTATTATAAAGATACATCGTATCCTACAATTCTCTCAATTCCCCTGGCTCCGCGATTACATCGAACTCAATACACGGTTTAGAACAAACGTGAAAAACGATTTTGAAATAAATTTGTATAAATTGATGAACAATGCAGTATTCGGTAAAACAATGTAAAATATACGAAATCATGTGGATATAAAACTTTTGACACGTTGGGAAGGGCGATATGGCGCGGAGGCAATGATCGCGATACCGAATTTCCACAGCAGAAGTGTTTTTTCGGAAAATTTAATAGCTGTTGAATTGCGAAAACTCGAGGTGAAATTCAACAAACCGATATACGTGGGCATGTGCATTTTGGACATATCCAAAATTTGTTTGTATGAATTTCACCACGAGTATATGTCTCCACTTTATGGTCAAAATTGTCAAATTCTATACACAGACACCGATAGCCTCATATATCACATTCATTGCGAGGATATCTACGAAACCATGAAGCGGAATATCGATAGGTTCGACACAAGCGATTATCCTATTGACAATGCATATAATATGCCGAATGTAAATAAGAAGGTCCCAGGGCTGATGAAGGACGAAAATAACGGTGCGATAATGACCGAATTCGTAGGTCTTAGATCGAAAATGTATGCACTCCGCGTAGATGGCAAAAAAGATACGAAAAAGGCGAAAGGCGTCAAGAGCAACGTCATGAATAGGACGATAACTTTCGACGACTATGCGGAGTGTTTGCACAAGGAGATCGAAATGGTTCGCATTCAATCATGTATACGGTCGAAATTTCACAATGTGTACACCATTTCGGAAGCCAAAATCGCTCTAAGTCCACACGATGACAAAAGGTATATCGTACCCGATTCGACCGACACTCTGCCCTGGGGACATTATAGAATACCGTTGTAAATCGTAATTATTGTATTTATTAACTCCTTACAAATAGTGGAATTATTGTGTAAAAAATAAAATTGCTCACATCAATATGTATCTTTGTATTTATTGAATCATGTATTATTATGTTACAATACATTATTTTTATTTATCCAAGAATTGTGTGATTTATCAAACCCTAGCCACTTAACATATACCTTATCTCCCTTCCTACGCAACACTTTTTCCACTAGATGCACATCAGGATCGGTGACACGCTGCAGCTCGTGTTCGTAGAATCCTCCGGCAACAGGTTTTCCACACGAATCGAGGAGCAGATACGTTGCGGGATTAGTTGCCTGTACTTTGGCTATCTTGAACACCTCCGTTGACCAATTCGGCGTATAGCCTTTATCAAGGATGGTTTTAAATTTGCTCACGCGAACAAACTCGCCCAACTTGAATTTCGCTGGAGCAGCGATCTTTATGTTGTTGTATACGGTGGCAAGCAGCTTATCAGCGATCGCAGGGGTAACATCGCAAGGACACATTCCGATGGTTCTATGTTTTATTGCATTATACTCTGCAAGTAGACGCGGTAGCGCATCGATCCATTTATAGGTTCCATTGAGCGTAAACAGTTTCCACATATTATTCTTCAAGGTTCGATTGAAACGTTCAACGACGGAGGCCTTCATCACCGAATACGTTGAATAATTATTAATACCATGCTATGTCAAGAGTTTCTGCACATCAGCGTTGTAAAATTCTTTTCCTTGATCGGTTTGCAAATTTTTCGGATATCGATCTCTAAATACCTTTGCAAACGCTTTAGTCACCTTGGCACCACTTTTAGTCTTGAGCGGGACCGCCCAAGCATACTTGCTCAGCACATCGATGACGGTGAGTATATAGCGGTGACCTTGGTTGAATCGCGAGTAAGGACGCATTTCTACAACATCAGCTTGCCACAGATCATCGTATCCATGGACTATGACGCGCCTCCGTCGGAAATGTCTTCGAGCCGGGGCATGCAATTCCTCAACAAGTTGTCGCTTCTTGCGGCTATGGTTTTCTTTACTTTTGGATTTCGATAATGGCGACATGTTTGATCGCAGAGGTATCTTTGACACGAATGAAGTGATAATTATTGCGTACATGTATTATGTGCTTCCCATCGTCCCAAAATAATTCTGGACATGTTCAACCGTCTCGCATGATACTCCATCGCAATTCTGCTGCGGGATAGGATTCAATGTCTGCGATATCTTTTGAACACTGTTTTGCAACATTAGCATATCTCTCTGCCACACAATCAGCTTCCTCTCCAATTCTTCCTGCTGCTCTCTCAAAAGTTTAATGCTCTTTTCCACATATAGTTTATTGACAGCATCGCTGTCGGCTGCGGGTTGTGCTACGCGTCGTATCTTGCGTGATTTTGCATCAAAGTCGGCACCTGCCACGCAAAGAGCATTGTCTCGCATATAATTTCGAAGCATAGCGCTCTATTTGTAATAGTCCATTCTAACTGCTCCACTCTTCTCGAGCGATACCCCAAATTTGTTGTTCGGCATCTAAATGCATACAGTGCACATCATCGGTGCGCGGTTTAATTTATAATGAGGCCTACCTCGCGAAGTTCCTCGATAATCGATAGAATTTCATGGTCATGCGAGTTGTTACCCGCCTGACGCGACGCTTCCAACAAACGGAGTCGATCCACCAGCTCGTTGAGATCGTCCCAGTGCACGTAATCGATCTTGTTATCATTTACCGTCATGACATGCGGAACCGGCAGGCCTTTCCATGCCTTACTGGCAGATACACGGGGTAGTAGCATTGCAATTACATGTTTATACTTGTATCCCTTGTTACCCATTATGTAATTTTGTGCGTTATGGCCACGTCTGTGAGCATTTGTTGTCAGTAGTATACTTTTGTATTTTTGCCTATCGGCATCTGTGTATATGGCGTCGTCGGGAATTCTCTTGAAAATAAGTTCATAAAGACCGGGAGTTCCTCCATATTTTACACCATCTATGATTATATTATCATCCTTGTCCATATCGAAAGCCTTATCCCCAAGCATCGTTCCACTATTGTCAAAGTATACTCCATACACATGATCCATGATCATATCCCTATCACCACTTAGGACTGCGCGCATGTATTTTTGCCCCAACGGACCGAAATGGTTTGGAAATGTTTGTTGCCCCTCGGATGTTTGGAGTTCATGCCTAATAGATGTTGCAAATGACTCATCGGCAGAAGTTTCGTAAACGTCTTCAGCATTGGTTGTGATCGACTGTACATCGGGAAATGTATTTATTGGTGCAGGCGGAACCGGGGAATCGTTTGACATGACATTCGGTTGTTTCCGCTTCGATTGAACTGGTGTGGAGGTTACGAGCGAATTTTCCGATGACATGTATAATCGTTTTCTATTTCTCTTATGTGATGTGTTCCCTTTCGGTTGGATTTTTGGTTTATGTGTTAATGTTTCATTCCCTTCAACGTTCGTGCTCGTCAGCGATGGTATGTCAGCTTTTGTCGCTGTTGTATTTTCCACAATATGTTTTAAGGGCTCAACAACAGGTTTAAAGTATCTCTCCAACGCGATATCTTCCTCCATCTTACCAGTCTTCAAAGCCTGATGTTTCTTGCGAATGGAATCACTGGTTTTTGCAATTTCCTTCGCTATTCTCTCGCGATCCTTAATCTCCAGACTATCGATATCAATCATTGTGCCGCAG
>NW_025106807.1:0-26995 GCF_013123115.1 Colletes gigas
GAAGACGGAAAAATGGCAGTTCGCAGTTTGCTGTTCGTTGTTTCACTCAATTCCCTACATACAGGGTGAGGCATTTTAAACAGGTCACCTGAATAACTCGCTTGTTTTTGAAGATAGGAGAAAATGCATTAGACCAAACTTATTTGGTATCGGGGGGCTCATAATCTGGTATTACCAATTTTTTTGTAGGTGGAGGCGTCAAGGAGATATGAAGGTCAACTTTGTTTTTTTAAATGGAACAGTATATTTTATTACTTACATTCTGATAGAGTGTTTCAAGGCGAATACAATGACCTATTATTAAGGTCATTCAAGGTCACCCAAAGTCAACTGCAATAGAAAATAAATTGTGTCAGAGTACATTTCGAATACTTGTGTATCACGTGTGTGTATTGCGTGACACGGGTCACAAAAGATAAACAAACATTCAATCACATTGTACGCTTATCCGTATCCTCAAACATTATTGGTAATTTTACTACCGACTAGAGCACAGCTTCGTAACATTTATTCAGTCTAAGTGTTTAGTTTTCTAAAATGCGTTACACGATAGCAGAGAAAGTAGAAATGGTTCTTATTTATGGTGAATGTCATAGAATTATGAGGGAAGCGGTACGTGTGTATAGTGAAAGATTTCCCGATCGTAATAATAGACCTTCACTTTCTGTCTTTACAAACATTATAAAAAAGTTCCAAGAAACTGGAACTGTGGATAACAAAACACGTAATCTTGCCAAACGAGCAACTGATGATGGAAACTCGATAAATATTGTAGCAGCTGTAATACAAGATCCACATGTTAGTACAAGACAACTGGAACGCGAAAGTGGCATCAGTCAACGAAGTATTTTACGAATATTACACATTAACAAATTTCATCCGTTCCACATATCACTTCATCAACAATTAACTGAAAATGATTATACAAAACGTTTACAATTTTGTGAATGGGGCTTACAAAAACTACAAGACGATGAAATGTTCTTGAGTAAATTGTTATTTACCGATGAGGCCACATTTACAAACCATGGAGCAATTAACCGTCACAACATGCACTACTGGTCGGTAGATAATCCACGATGGTTGAGAGAAGTCGACAAACAGAGACCTTGGTCTGTAAACGTCTGGTGCGGTCTTCTTCATAATAAAATAATTGGTCCATATTTTATTGATGGCACGCTAAATAGTAGTAAGTACCTGAGAATCTTAGAAGACGTTTTGCCAGAATTGTTAGAAGACACTTCACTGGACATACGACAATCCATGTGGTTCCAGCAAGACGGATGCCCTGCTCATTCAGCACGCAATGTTACAGAATTTCTAAATAGAAAATTTGGAGATTCTTGGGTAGGTCGATCAGGAAGTAACAAATGGCCGGCACGATCCCCAGACCTGACACCTCTCGATTTTTATTTGTGGGGAAAATTAAAGGCAGAAGTGTACCGCGAAAAACCAACTACCAAACTTGACATGCAAGAACGTATAAGAAGAGCTTGCTCTGTAATAGATACAAATGAAATTTGCCAGGCAGTGTCATCAGTATTGCAACGATTTAGACTATGTATCCATGTTCAAGGTCGCCATTTTGAACACTTGTAATAGCAGTATCAAAGTATCCAAGTGTTCGAAGAGTGCTTTGACACAATTTATTTTCTATTGCAGTTGACTTTGGGTGACCTTGAATGACCTTAATAATAGGTCATTGTATTCGCCTTGAAACACTCTATCAGAATGTAAGTAATAAAATATACTGTTCCATTTAAAAAAACAAAGTTGACCTTCATATCTCCTTGACGCCTCCACCTACAAAAAAATTGGTAATACCAGATTATGAGCCCCCCGATACCAAATAAGTTTGGTCTAATGCATTTTCTCCTATCTTCAAAAACAAGCGAGTTATTCAGGTGACCTGTTTAAAATGCCTCACCCTGTATACTCCAATATGCATTTCTATAATGAAGAGTCAGGTGTGCCAATACTTTTGTTCCTAACTGTATACAGTTACTCACAAAATTGAGCGTACACCTATGTAGTTAATAAAAACTTGTGGGAAAATCAACATAAACAGACATATTTAAAAGTAAAAACGCATTATACATTTTACTTGCACATTTCAGCACATAATGCGTGAAGAAATTTTTAAACAATTGTAGACCGTTAGATTTGTTACTTTGTAGACCGTCAAAGGAGGCCGTGGGCCGCGGGCCGTGGGCCGCCAGTTCGGACCGGGTGCAAAAATCGATCGGCTGCACGTGTCCGTGGAACATCGTCGAACGATCGAGAAGGTTCCACGGCACGCGCCGGGAAGTTTTGCACCCGGTACGAAAGAGCCAAAAGACGATCGGATCTGGGGATATATAAGCCCGGGCCCCGATCGCCAGAGAGTCAGAGTCAGAGTCAGAATCAGAGATCGTCAGTGTCAGTCAGTTTTGTGTTATTCAGATCTCCGTTGATTTGTCGGTTTGTACCCTGATATAAAATAAAGAACATTTTAACCTGAATTGTGAGTACCAAAGTTCCTACCACCTCTCCAATTGTCTACAGAAATTCAGAAGTGGGATAAAGAACTTGTTTCCTCTTGACGAGATACGATCGCGAGCGACTAAGTGAGAATTGTGTTAATTGTCTCGCTCAGCAGTCTGATCGTGGAATAATTGCGTCTCTCGACATAGGGTAGTGCGGTTAACATATTGTGTAGCGAGAGGATCCAGCATTGGTGCAATTGTGTGAACTCG
Organism: Colletes gigas; assembly: GCF_013123115.1. Taxonomy (NCBI): domain Eukaryota; kingdom Metazoa; phylum Arthropoda; class Insecta; order Hymenoptera; family Colletidae; genus Colletes; species Colletes gigas. The sequence goes on from NW_025106807.1 coordinate 2,736, forward strand.
AGCGACGTTAATCGTACCAGCAACATGTCGAAGGATTACACGAGTAACGAGTTGAAAGAGTTTCTGCGTGTACGAAATTTGGCAGTGTCGGGCTCAAAATCAGAATTGATTCTGAGATTGGAGGAGTTCGATAGTGACATTTGGAATGTAATTGCGGCGGGGAAAGAAATGGCCCAGCAACGACGAGAGGAGGAAGAAGAAGCAACTAGACCGGTTGTTCGGGACGGCAGACACAGGGAGAGCGATCTGGCAGCACGAGAATTGGAACTAGTGCGGAGAGAACGCGATCTTCTGCAGCGGGAAGTTGAGCTCCTGCGCCGTGAACAAGCTGGATTGAGTAATCGATTGATGGACAGCCCAGGATTGTCAATGGGTAGCAGTCAGGGTGCTTCGTCCAGAAATATGAGTGTACGTGCCATCAGCGATTTATTGGGTGAATTTGATGGCCACGACGGCACGTATTGGAAGTGGGAGCAGCAGGTACGACTTTTGCGAAACACGTATGAGCTAGACGACAAGGCCACACGAATTTTGGTTAGCTCGAGATTGAAGGGACGCGCCGCCAGTTGGTTTCACTCAAGAGCGGAACATCTCGTAATGGACATCGAGACGCTGTTGCAGGAGATGAAGTCCATGTTCGATCATCGTCCGAATAAGTTAGCGGCGCGCAAAGAGTTCGAAACCAGGGTGTGGACCGCAGGTGAGCGCTTCTCGGATTACCACCACGATAAGGTGATTTTGGGGAATCGAGTACCGATCCCGAACGATGAATTAATTGATTACCTCATCGACGGGATCACCGACTTGCGGCTTCGGGACCAGGCCCGAATATTACGGTTCCGAACCACGGCAGATTTATTGGAGGCGTTCGAGAACATTACAGTCGAACCAAAGAAGATTGTTCCCGGTGAACGGAAACAAGTTATCAACAAGTGGCACAGCGACCCGAGGGAGAGGCAGAAGCCGGAGGCGCAGAGGAAACCAGTGCGGTGTTTCAACTGTGGGGAACCCGGACATATTTCCCCGAGATGCCCAAAACCGAAACAAAGAGAGTCCGGATCCTGTTTTGGGTGCGGGTCGACGGCCCATCAACTCGGGAATTGCCCGCGACGAATGCCGAATCTGCGAGAAGGAAGCAGCGCACGGAGGGAACCGAGCGCGACCACTTCAACAAACATTGTTCAACCAACCCTTCCAGCGCCGTACCTCCTCCAGCTGAGTTATAGCGTAATTGATAAGAACAATCACTATTGTAAGTATGTATTAAGCGCCATGTTAGATTCCGGATCGCCGATTAGTTTTATTAAAAATAGTTTTGTCCCGGTAGAAGCGCGGACTCCGTTGCCGAATAACATTCAGGAATTTGCGGGAATCAACGGCTCGCGAATGGAAATTTCAGGCCTTTTTAATTGCGAAGTCGACGTAGAGGGAATCCCTATTGAATTAACATTTTACGTAGTTCCGGAAGATACAATGTCGTTTATGGCAGTACTCGGTCGGGATTTTTCCTCCCACCCATTGGTGAAATTGTCTTTCGAGGACGGGCTCGTAGTATCTCGGAGAAGTAAATCGCTAAAAGAAGTAGACGTAGCCACAACACAAATTATGAATATAGATTGTATTAATGAACCGTTTACCACTTCCGAGAAATTGGCTATTAATCCCGAAATTGACCCCGCGATTGTTGAAGACATTAAGGACTCATACGCGGTAGATTACATAAAAACGATGAATTCGAGTACGGAACACGTCGATTTCGAAATGAAAATTGTCCTGAAACACGCACAGCCAATTAGTTTTAGACCGCGACGACTTTCGTACGCGGATAAGGAGAAAGTGCAAATTATTTTAGACGATTTGTTGAAACGGAATATAATACGGCCGAGCGAATCTCCGTATAGCAGTCCGATTGTTTTAGTCAGGAAAAAGAGCGGCGAAACTCGACTCTGCGTGGACTACCGCGAACTAAATAAAATCACGATTAAAGATAATTTCCCCAGCCAATTAATTGACGATAACATTGATCGATTGAAGGGTAAACGCTACTATACCACACTTGACTTGAAAGACGGCTACTATAATGTTCGCATGGCGGAAGAATCGGTCGAATCCACATCTTTTGTAACGCCTCTCGGACAATATGAATTCTTGTATTGTCCCTTTGGGTTAACCAATGCGCCGAAAGTTTTTGCACGGTTCATTAAGAAGCTGTATTCGGATCTAATCAGAACAGGGAAGGTGCTAGTCTATTTCGACGACTTTTTGATTGCCACCGAAACTCTTGACGAACATTTGCAAATTTTACGGGAAGTCTTCCAAATTGCCGGGAAAAAACCGATTAGTTTTTAAATTGAATAAATGTACTTTCGCGCAGACAGCAATCGATTATTTAGGATACCGAGTGGACGTTCAAGGGATTCGACCGAACGACAGCAATATTGAGTCTGTTATCAATTATCCGATACCGCGCAACGCGAAGGATGCGCTCCGTTTTGTATCCCTCGCTAGCTACTTCCGTCGTTTCATATCAGGATTCTCGCTTATTGCAAAGCCTTTATACAATTTGGTTAAGCAAGGGGCCATACGAGGTAAAGAAAGTTTTAGATTGCGACCGATATGTAATTGGGGATATTGACGGATTCCAAATAAGCCAAAGGCCTTACAGCGGCGTTTTATCACCGGACAATATGAAACCGTATATCGCGACATGACATTGGCCTTTTGCGATCGGGTTAGCCGAGACGGCTAACAGGTCAGGATGGCCGAACTGTAGACCGTTAGATTTGTTACTTTGTAGACCGTCAAAGGAGGCCGTGGGCCGCGGGCCGTGGGGCCGCCAGTTCGGACCGGGTGCAAAAATCGATCGGCTGCACGTGTCCGTGGAACATCGTCGAACGATCGAGAAGGTTCCACGGCACGCGCCGGGAAGTTTTGCACCCGGTACGAAAGAGCCAAAAGACGATCGGATCTGGGGATATATAAGCCCGGGCCCCGATCGCCAGAGAGTCAGAGTCAGAGTCAGAATCAGAGATCGTCAGTGTCAGTCAGTTTTGTGTTATTCAGATCTCCGTTGATTTGTCGGTTTGTACCCTGATAAAAAATAAAGAACATTTTAACCTGAATTGTGAGTACCAAAGTTCCTACCACCTCTCCAATTGTCTACACAATATTGATAGTTCATCTATGTTTAACAAAAACTTCAAAAATATACTTATTTTATCGTCACAAAATTGAGCGTACAGTTTATTAGTAACTAGAAAACTAACATTTGTAAAACTTCTCATGGTTTACAATTCATTCCATTGTATCTAGTAACATAGTTCCGTTGCTATGATACGTTTGATTTTCATTTGTCATTGTTTATTATCGAAAATTTGCACTATGGCTTCACAAAGATCAGAAATTGATATTTCTGTGCGAAAATTAGTTGTTAAATTGTTTGTATTGCCAAGGTAAATCTCTAAGGCAAATTGGCAAAATAATAGCTAGAGCCCACTCTACTGTACAAAAAATTATTAACAATTACAAATACAATGGTATACTGCATAATCAGCCAGGACGCAGAAGGAAAAAAATTCTGACTGGAACTGACGAGCGGTACATAATACTATAGGATTTTTTCCTTTAAGCGGCGGTGGTTTGATAAATCGGTATTTTATTACACGCGTTACACTTGTTACAATCTTTTCGCTCTTTCTCTCAGTATGCTCGACAATATCTAAACTAATTCCCGCGGGTCACTCGTATTTATTTTGTTCCACACATGTACACCTACGTACGCGGTTGCCGAACTTTTCGGTCTTTCACTCTTTCTCGCTATTGTCTCTCACTTGTGGGTTATTCACCCAACAGCTGTTCGGTCGTTCGTTCACCGCGTGATTGATGGTTTTTTTTCGCTCGTGCCGGACAGCGAACGATTCGCTGTTCGGTTGAAATTTATACACGATTTAATAATTTTATTTCTCGCGGTTATTATCGGCACGGTTCCCTACAATACGATAAATTAAAATTAATCCAAAAAGTAGTATACCAAAATTAACAACAGATGTTTCATCGAGGATTAGAAAATCGATATCGACAGAAACTGTTCGTAGGGTGCTACGCGATAAAGGCTATCACGGTAGGGTAGCAAGGAAGAAGCCTTACATTTCTAAGGTGAATAGAATCAAGCGTTTGGAATTTGCAAAAAAATATGTAAGTTGTGATATAAAGTTTTGGAAGAACGTAATATTTTCCGACGAAATTAAAATGGTAATTATTTACTTTAGCGATTCCTCACCAATTTCCATGACCTTCAAGTATGTTGTCAAGGTCACTGTTATGAACATTTTTTCTTTATACATGTTACCGCCGCTCGCCCTTTGTTTTCGAGATATTTGTAAAAATAATTTTATGTCTGAATTAGCCTCTGGTTGAGTTGGAGATAAAAAATTAAACTTTATTCTTTACTATTATTATTATTATCGTTATTATTAACAGAAATTCGAAAAACGTCTGCCGTTATATAAAAAATAACTTCATTTTAAGGACTTATAATAAGGTACTCAATAATCCCTGATGCCAAGGTAATAATCAAAATGCGACTGTAAATACTAAACAGATTCGTGAAATACCGTATCTGTAACTGCTTCAAACATAGTGTCATGTAAAATTTCAATCATAATATTTACATCATACCAACTTGGTACAAACCAATATTCAAATACCAGTATTCAAATAATGTATACTATGTCAAGCTAATATCGGATAATATAAATAAAGAAAATTGAAATAGAAAATTAATGCATGGCCGACCGCCTTACGGCGGCCGGTATAAGAAAATCTAACCCAGACCTAATTCATTATATTAGTTACTAGGTAGAATAGTTAGGTTTAAGTAAGGTTTGGCTTAGACTGCTTTATGCTGGCCGCCGTTAGGCGGCCGGCTACTCAAATCGAGTTTTTAAGCATATCCGTTACACGCATCCATTGCCGGTCGCCTCGATGTATCTACAGAAACTAGTAGCAGCGATCTTTTTAACGAAAAATCTCGGAAACTAAGGCAGAGCGGTGGTTATATGTATAGAGAAAAAATCTTCATAACAGTGACCTTGACAACATATATCAAGGTCATCGAAATTGGTGAGCAATCGCTAAAGTAAATAATTACCCAAAAAAGTTAGTTGAGTCTATGCCAAAACGTTTGAGAGCAGTTATAGATACAAAAGGATTTGCAACCAAATATTAAAATAAAATCTGTTAGTTACTTTTGTTTAATTTGATCTGCTGTATGCTCAATTTTATGACAGTAAAACAAAAACAGTTTTGTTGCTTTTCCTAAATAGAAATGAATAATTAATTTTATTTAAGACTTTTTCCATTAATTGTCCGTCAAAATATATGAACAAAATAAATATTATGTTTTTACTTTTAAATATGTCCGTTTATGTTCATTTTCCCACCAGTTTTTATTAACTACATAGGTGTACGCTCAATTTTGTTAGTAACTGTATCTAAGAGACGGACGTTCTTCGTAGTTTCGCATCGATCGCGGGGAACGGCTGAGCGAACTGAATGTGTCGACTCTGATTGAATGATTGAATGTATGAGTGCGTGAACCATAGAAACGAAAGATTGATGCGAAACGACGAGAACGTTCTTGAAGCTTCACCGGACGTGAAATCGGCAAATGTTCGAGAGTGAGGAGGATAAAAGGACGCGTCCGGAAGACGAGCGGGAGATTTGACGGCCAACTCTGTTACAGTGTACGTGACGTTTACGAATATTATACGAATGTAATACGTTACGGTGTGTCTTTACGTGACGATTGCGAACATTGTACGAGTGTTATACGTTACGGTGTGACTTTACCGTTAATAAAGTTATATGTTTATAGTGTCGATTCGCGAATTCTTAATAAAGGGTTAGATTTGCAATTCTAATCGTACATATATATTGTTGCGAGCACCCTATGGAGAGATCCATGGCTCACTGGTAGCCGCGAGTGAGACAAGCGACGGCGGGGAGGAGACGATCGAATCGATCGACCTGTCAAGCGAAGATTCGGAGAAGGAACGCGATCGTGAACTGACGTATTCGAGTGCCGAGTTTTCTTTGCTGCGATATTTACTGTTGTTTTCTGTTGATGCTTGTTTGAGTTCTGTTGAATATTAAAGTTTCGTTTATGCCAAACCGGAAACGTAATAATATGTATATACCGTAGACCGATGAGAAGATGACGAGCGGGACGGCACAGGGGCAGAGGGAGCACTTCGCACGCACCGCCTTGTCCCCACGTTTGATCCTCGCGTAGCCCACACCATTCGACTTCAGCGGCACACTCTTACATAGGCGTAGCAATTCCGTATTTTCGAGGGAGATAGTACTATTATTCGTGCATAACTTTTCATGAATGAAAACGTAAATACGGAAACTGTGCTGTATTGTTAACAAAAGTCAATTATTTTTCCTTACATATACGGGGTGTTCGGCTACTCCTGGGAAAAATTTTAATACGGGATTTTAGAGGCCAAAATAAGACGAAAATCAAGAATACCAATTTGTTGATGGAGGCTTCGTTAAAAAGTTATTAACATTTAAAATTCTGCCCGCACTGAATTTTTTTCTCGAAAATGCGCAAGATTTCGGGGGTATGTCTATTCACCAAAAATGATTGTAATTGATGCCCGCAATCGAAAATAATTTTTCCAGAACGATTTGAAACTTTTGAATTTAATTGTTAATAACTTTTTAACGAAGCTACAATCGAGAAATTAATATTCTTGAATTTCGTGTTATTTTGGCCTCTAGAATCCCCCATTAAAATTTTTCCCAGAGATGGTCGTACACCCTGTATATAACGAAATTAAATGTTCTTAATAGACAGAATTACAACGATTTCAAATTATCCGCAAATTGTTTTCCAATGTATTGCAAAGATGTAGAATTTAAAATTTGAAAAGGGAAGAGAGTCTTGAAGTGGAAACATGTGGGCTGTCTTGAGAGGATGATAGGCAACAAGGAGTGCTTAAGTCTTAAAGGTCGCGTCTCTATTGAATTTCGAAAAACTGACCGTAGGCTTGGAAAGTTTATGGTGACAAGGAACTCTTGAAGGCACAGGAAGTTTTCTAATGTTGGAAAGTGCTGCAAGCGGCAGAAGATTTGCCTGCTTGTACACCCCAAATAACCCTATGAGCAGGTCAACTATTCTGCATTTCTCATTTTACCACATGGCAATAATTTCTCTACACTGGATTCGAGCAAAGAGTGGGAAAAACGTTGCTTTTCCAACGCTTTTTTCAACGACCAACAGTTTCTCCAGAGTAGTCTGCCAGTGCGTATCAAGTCTATCCAAAGCGTTTTTTAATTATTTAATTTAAATTCTTTTTTTCTATTATAGTAGTGTAGTGTTTTTTACAATTTAGTTTAGTTTAGTTTAGTTTATTATCGTGTTTTTAATTTTAGTTAATTTTTTATATATTTCGTTTTTTACATTTATACGTATTTATTTTTTCTACTTTTTGCATTTATATATATTTATCCATTTTTACTTTTTGCATTTTTTACATATTTATCGTTTTTACTTTTTGTCTTTATACATATTTATCCTTTTTTACTTTTTGCATTTTTTACATTTTTATTTATTCAATATTAGTTTTATAGTTTTACTTTTTATTACATTAAATATTTAATAAACGAAATGGAATCTCGAAAGAGGGGCCAAACCGTCCATAGTGAGGCCCGAAACATTATTCGGCATGTAATCCGAAAGTGTGACGAAGAAGCAAATAAAGGGCAATATCTGCATGCCGTGAAGCAAGCCAATGCGCGTATTGCGGACTATACCGGTGTTTCCGTATCAACGGTGACGAGGATCCGGAAGGAAGATTCCAAGTCCACAGAAGATGAACATCTTTCATCTCCTGGGGAAAAACGTCCGAAAAGTATTGAGAAGAAGTTTCATTGTTCGGAAGAAGATAGGAGTGTCATAAGAAACATAATTTACGATTTTTACGTCGAGAAGAAAATTGTGCCCAGTGGCCCAAAACTATTAGCCGCAATTAGACAACAAATTGAGTTTCCTTGGAAATTAGATACACTTCGGCAATTGTTAAAAAGTATGGGCTTTAAATGGAAGAAAAGCATCAGTATTAGGAAAGTCCTAATAGAACGGCCCCAAATTGTTGCCTGGAGAGGCAAATATTTAAAAGCTCTTCAATATTACCGCAATCAGAAGAAAAACATAATTTATATTGATGAAACTTGGGTGGACAATACCCTATCTTTCGGAAAGTGTTGGCAAAGTGAGGACATAATTGGCATTGCGAAAAACACCAGTGCATCACATCGTCTTATAATTGTACATGCTGGAGGGAAGGCAGGCTTTGTTAATGGTGCGAAATTAGTATTTAAAGCCCGTTGTGAAACGGGAGATTTTCACGGACAAATGAATGGGGAAAATTCTCAAAGGTATGTATAAATTAACATGAAATTGAATTACATGTGTCTTTAACTAACTTTAATTTCTTAGTTAATTAGATATTTGATAAGTTATCCTACTCACGTTTCACACTTGTTCTTAATACAAAAATTGTTAACAGATGGATTCAAGAAAAATTAATACCGAACATTCCCGAAGAAACCATTATTGTAATGGATAATGCACCTTATCACTCGGTGCAAATAAACAAGCCTCCTTCCAAATATGCAACAAAGCCGAAAATGATCGAATGGCTAACTAAAAATAATATTCCGTTCGCTGAAAGCATGCGACGCGACGGTATGAATTACATGAATTAATCGAACAAAATAAATCGAAAGAAAAAACATACAAAATTGATGAAATTTTGAAAGCAAATGGGCATATAATATTAAGATTGCCGCCCTATATGTGTGAGCTCAACCCTATTGAGCTGATTTGGGCACAAGTAAAACGTAAAATAAGGGAAAATAATCCCTCTACATTATCCAGTGCCGAATTATCTGAACTAACAGATGATGCTCTAACTTCTATAACAGCCGAAAATTGGAAAAATTGCTGCGAACACGTCGAGAAGCTGGAGAAACAGTATTGGGAGAAGGATAACTTAATAGATGACATGATGGCAGATTTGACAATCGCAGATAGCAATTCTGAAGCAGAAAGCACAAGTGGAAGCAGTCTTTCAGAAGATACGGAATAAGTAAGTAACACCCTGATATTTATGTATAAGTAATTGTAAATAAGTGTATTAAGAAACATAATGATATTTTTATTTGCTTTGTAGATAGAACGCTATAATCCGAGCCTACGCCCATGGTTTAAAATCCACCGCAACGCAGACGTCGTCTCATCTCACTTTGTCTCCAAGCGTCTTTGTCAGGCGACACGATTAGTGTGTGTGACCGCGTCGGCTAATAGCGCGCGACGATCTAGAATGCGTGTGCATGAGGTGTGGCTTAGCGACAGTGACCAATCGTACCCGTATACTTTTGCCTCGTCTTCATCTCATCGGCCTACGGTATATATATATATATTTTTTTTTCCTAATGTATGTTGGCGCCTCACTTGAAGTCCCGCGGGACGGCACAGGGGCAAGAAGAGTCGGACCGCCCATCCCCACCTTTAACGCTCCCTGAGTCGCAAGTTCCAACCTTCGACCACGCCGTGTGACATAGTAGTAGGAACAGATTTTAATCGCGTCCCTATTTCAGTATGTATACAAATTTAAAGCTTAGAGACCATATACGATGCATATATTCACTTTTTTAATTCGCGTTTGGTATTATATTCACATAAGATATTCTTAAATATTACTATACAGGGTGTTCGGCTACTAATAGTAAAAATTTTAATGAGCGATAGTAGAGGGCAAAATAAGACGAAAATCAAGAATACCAATTACCCAACTGAGTCTTCGTTAAAAAGTTATTAACAATTTAATTCAAAAATTTCAAATCGTTTTGGAAAAATTATTTTCGGTTGCGGGGGTCAATTACAATAATCTTTGGTGAATAGACATATCCCCGAAATCTTGCGCATTTTCGAGAAAAAAATTCAGTACGAGCGGGACTTTAAACGTTAATAACTTTTTAACGAAGCTTCAGTTGGGCAATTGGTATTCTTGATTTTCGTCTTATTTTGGCCTCTACTATCGCTCATTAAAATTTTTACTATTATTAGCCGAACACCCTGTATATTTTTTATACATTTATTTATTATGTAGACTTTTTTACATTTTAACTATTATTTATTTTACACACTTGAATAATGCTTCAGATTATGATATCTGGTGAAGCATTCTCCTTTGTGCAATGGTCTTTGGTACAATTTGCAACTATATCTTGTTTAAATATCAATTAAAATGCGAAGTTTAATTTAAATCCGAAACAATTCGTTACCCGGTTTGTTTTCGGTTACGCGACCGACCAGGAAGATTCTAGGTCGACGCGTCCGCTATTCAAAATGTTAGAGGACAGAAAAACACGGTTCTCGAGGTTTTCTGCAAAGTCACGCGAACGATTAATTAACGTTCAATTTTGAAACAAGCGGTTCAAACGCCCGAGTTTAGAGAAGGTACGAAAACTCTATAATAGACAGAGACGGACGAGAGACACGGCGACAGCGCCGCGTGACGGAAGACTCTCCCCACTCACGCGCTCACTTTGGCAGCTCGTGCTCGTCCGTCACTCGCTATCAAACCACTGCCACGAGCACTTCGGTATCCGAACACGCTCAGCAGTCGAACAAACGTATAATTCGAGCAACCCGATCCGAGTCGAGTTCCTCGACTACCCTCGGAGTTGTGAAAGAACTATTCACAAGTTAGCGTATCGAGCCAGTCGGTACCCGACCGAGCTCTGTAAAAAGACTTCTAAATTCGGAATAGGCTTGAAGTAATTCGAGTGCTTCCGGGGAATCGATCCATAAACAGGTGTGGGAAGAAACCCTGAGTGGACTCAATCGTTTCCCCAGGGATAGAGGGCTTAGCTCATCCCAACTTATAGGTGCGAGGTTTTTCGCACCTTTCTTAGTGCACGACTCCATAATCCAGGTGTGGGAAGAAACCCTGAGTGGAATCATCGTGCACTAGAGGAACGAGATACAAAATTCGTCCTCCAATTGGCTGTCAGAAACGGCTTCGAACCCACCATACAGGAGTGAATAATACCCTGGGTGGATTTGCCGTCTTCCAGTCGAAGCGGGACACCTTTTTAAACCCCAGCTATCGGCGAAAGCTAGGACACGTTCAAACATCTCCAGGGAGTACGGTCCCTGTGCGTAGGACGGAGCATCCGACAAAGCAACGTGGTCTCAGGCACAACCGTAAGTCGACCTAAGGGCGCCGTTGACAAGCCTGCACCACACAGTGCCGTACGCACTTACGAAGGCGGTGAAGGGCCGGGGACCGGCTGAAAGGTTGGAGCCTTACAACCTCCCTCCGATCACCTTTCCTGCGACAGTCATAAAACAAAGTCTTAAGTTGCAGTCAGAATTGCAGTCGTGACGAGCAGAAATCTCGTACACGACAATAATAAGCAAGCGATTCCCGATTTAACGGGAACGCTCACATATACAGTCCACTAGCTTAGCTGCGCATCGCAGCGGCTGAGATCCCCGCTCCTGGGTGCGACAAGCACAGACCAGACGAGCGCGGAAGAAAGTAAGACACACAGCGTGATTCACGTTCACAGGAATTTAACGCCTATTCGTGTCTCTTTCTGTTACAGGTTTACCAAACAGGATTAAGTGCAGCGGCGTCTGGCCGGGCAATTGATTATATAATTTTAGTTGCCAAACATTCCAAATAAAAGGCTTAGTCGAGTCGTTCGACTAAGCGAAAATTAAATTAAAATTTGTATTCTTTTCTCGACGTTCCTTCCCTCACGATCCGGACCACCGTTAGGCGAGGTTTTTTCAAACCTACTCCCCCTAACAACATGAAAACGAGATATCTCGTCACCCGTACGGAATGTGTTAATATAGGAAGGAACAATATGTAATATTAGCACTTTTTTTATAAGTGGAGCAATAAAGATGATTTTGAGATATAATTAGTTTTTCTTAATGGGATCAAATATTTTGTCTGAGATAATCCAATTTAACTCTAGTCATTTTCCTCAAAAAAGCATTAAATTATAAGGGTAAAAAACCATGAGTCGATTACTCTTGACCCAAGTTCGATGCATTTTTGCTGTCGAAGTCGAACCGTCCCAATTCATATCTACATATCATGAACAAAAGAGGTCACCGACATGGAGGACCCTTTTTACTACGCACGTTCAAGGAGCTGACTCTCGAATGAATTTTGACCTAAACCTAAATATTTTGCACATCGATACGCATGTGATCTAAGCCTAAACACTTCCATCATCGGCACCAACGATAACATTTCCTTCTCGTGTCAACGTTCCTGTGTTTAAACATAAACAGTAATATACACTTGTTACAATTAGTCCCAGCTCATCGCTTCTAAGAAATTCTATGGCGACCATGGCATCACTATTTGTCGTTTATATAAACAATCTCGATCTATATATAAGGGACCATCTCGGAGCTCTTCATATTCCTCCAAGTCTTCAGCAAGTCAAGTTCAAACGTTTTTTTCTGTATAGCAATTCATAGCGATTTTTATTATTTAATTTATTATTCAATTTTTTATCATTTCTAGAGTATAGTTTTCTATTGTTTTACTATTATAGTTTTATTGTTTTATTGTAATATCTCGTATTTTTGTTCTATTTTTAGTGTAATTTTTATATAAGTGTTTAATCCTAGTTTTAGTTTTAGTGTTACTTTTTTGGCATAGTTGTAGTTTTATATTATCATTTTTTAGTTTTTTCATTTCTATTTTGTTTAAATATTTTAGTAGTGTGGGATGTAAGTGTGCGAGTGCGTTGTTGTGTGAGTGCGAGAGGCGAGTGACCGGAGTCAGCTGTGCGAGCCTGGAAACGAATCGATCGATTGGGTTATGAATTGACGAATGCAGAATGCGTGTGGTTTTTGTCAATCGGGCGTGTGTGTGTGTGCGCGTAGGAGAGTGTTAGGTAAGGAGTGACCGTAGAGAACGATTGGAGCGATTGAGGTGTGCGGAGTGTTTTCGTGTAGTATCCGTCTTTTGGTATTCAATAAAGTTCTGTGTACAAGGTTCGTCGCGTGCATTAATCCCGCAGCAAACTACATCCTACAGTAGTTTTATAGTTTTTAAGATTTGATATTTTAAATTATCATATTTTTAAAAAAATCATTATGGAACGTAAACAAGGGCAAACCATCCACAGTGAAATATAGTTCGCCATGTAATAAAACGGTGTGATGAAGAAAAGTTTTCAAACCAACTGATTCACCCTATTGAGCAAGCAAACGCCCGTGTTGCTGAATACTGTGGAATATCAACGAAAACTGTGTCACGCATTCGTAAAGAAGATGCATCATGCAGCGAGGAGGAACAGTTATCGTCGCCCGGAAAGAAACGTCCGAAGACAGAGGAGAACAAATTTCATTGCTCCGCTGAAGACAGAGAAGTAATAAAAAGCATTATCTCCGATTTCTGTACAGTTCAGAGAATTGTGCCAACGGGCCAAAAATGATTGGTGGCTATTCGAGAACGAATTGCTTTCCCATGGAAATTGACCACATTATATAGTGATGGAGTTTGCCACAGATGGCACTAGCGTCATTAGAGCGTGCACGCGACACGCTGGGGCTACGAGCCCACGCTCTCTCGAATGTGCCATAGTAGGGAGAACATGTATTACTAACCTGTATGAATAAAGACTGTTACAATATTACGTTATACATGGAGATATGTCTTACGAAAGGAATCCAACAACAAGGTTATGGGCCCAGGTATGCATCTAATGCGGAAACGCTTAAAATTATTAATGTAAGTAATTCAGTAGCCGAAAAGTGAGGTTATATGAAAGCATCGGCCACGTGCTTTAAAAGGTTATAACAAAAGTAAGGGTGATTTGTGAGACGAAATGGCATCTGTGGTACAATCGGTCGATCGTATAGATAAGTTGAATGGGCATAACTATGGGACGTGGAAATATAACATGAAAATGTGCTTGGTTTTACGTGAATTGTGGCAATATGTGTCGGGCGAAGCCACTGAACCTTCGGATGATGGCGAAGCAAGAACAGAATATAACCGAAAAGTAGAAAAGGCGTTAGCCCTGATTGCCTTAAGTATAGAGCCAGAACAACAAATATATATAATATGGTAAATTGTAAAGGTGCAAAAACGCCTATGGAACCGGGTGTAAAATTGTCAAGTTATGATTGTAATAGTGAATGCGAGAAATATGAGATGGAAGAAATACCGTATAGACAACTAATACGATCGCTGTCGTACCTAGCACATACGACGCGACCGGATATAATGTATGCGGTATCGAAATTAGCACAGTTTGTTTCCAATCCAGCCAGAACGCAGTGGATACAAGCGAAAAGAATACTAAGATATTTGTCTGTTACAAAACAAAATGTTCTAACGTATAGTCCAGGTAACGCTGAGATTGAAATATTTAGCGACGCAGACTGGGCGAATGATATGGACGATAGACACTCATGCAGCGGATTGATAGTATTTTTGGGAAATAATCCAATAAATTGGAGATCGAGCAAACAAAGATGTATAACTACTTCCACTATGGAAGCGGAATATGTTGCTTTAGAGATCGCGGTAAAGGAATCTATGTGGATGAACATGTTGTTTATCGAATTGCAACATTTAATCGATGTCAATTTCCCAAAAGTACCATACATCATCAGATGCGACAATAAATCGGCGATTGATTTTTCGTTAAATAGGATAGAGAGAGCAAAATCAAAGCATATAGACATTGCGTACCACTTAACCAGAGAAAAGTACGAAGAAGGATTAATTAACCGTTTGCGTACCAGAGGGTTTTGAAAAAACACGATCGAAAAACGCCAAGGAGCGCGATCGCGCTCCTTCGATTATGTGTGGAAAAAAGCCGAAGAGCGCGATAGCGCTCCTCCGGTTACGTGTCGAAAAAAGCCGAAGAGCGCGATAGCGCTTGTTTGTACGCGTAACTATTTGCGCGTTTGCCTTTTTGTACGCGTACCTCACACGCCTACTTAAAATTGTGTGAGTATTTAGGGTGCTTTACAGAAGCAAAGACGATGGTTGTTCGTTAAGTCTTTATTTTGAAACAAGTAGATGACGAGACTCTTGAGTTGTATTCTGTCTGAGCGTTGCTTGATCTCTGTCTAACAGTGGTATCTTTTAGCGCTTTTCGACTCGGTGAAGTTGTGGTTGGTTGGATTCATTAGTGGAAAGGGCGAGATGGATGGCTTCTTATTGGTGGTGCTTGGTAGGAGGGTGTATCAGGAATGTTCTTGAGGCGTGTCTTAAATGTTTAAATATTTTGGGAAAATGTTTGTCGTTGGGGCAGGTATGGTTTATTGGGGGTGTTTGCACGTGAGGTGCAGCTGTCGAGGAGTCTATGTTTATGGGGACGGTTTTAGTCGCTAAAATGCTTAATTGCCTTGCTTCTATGGTCTGCTTACGGCGACCCTTTTCCAAGCTACCTGCGTTGGACGCAAATATTCGTTGTTATAAAATATCCCGTTCTTAAAAATGATTTCGCTGCGCGACATGCCGCCCGCCTTGAACGGTTACGTTCAACAAATAAATAAGGTTACAATAGTATGACAAGTATGGCGTCAAAATCTAACAATTGGCAATGTCGTAATACTAGTTTAACCGGTGACTAATGATAACTAAATTTTATCACAAAACTATAATTTAACTAAATATAATATTATAAATGATTTAATGGCATATGTGCTAGTGTGTAGAACCGCGAATTAACAAAAATAAGGAAAACTTATTATCTAAATTACTGAAACGCAATATACAATCTTAACTAGCTAAGTCTAGTCGATCCTTATTTTTCCTTCTCAAAATCTTCGATGGGTAAGGGAGACAATTTCTTGATGCTGCGTTTGTACGTTCCGTGTGCTGTTCGTACTGTGGCGACACGTACAATTTTGTCCTCCCCAGGATGTAGTGCGATGATTCTGCCCAGTCTCCATTGCATTGATGGGATATTGTCTTCCTGTATCATGACTAGAATGCCTTCCTTAATCTGTGAATTATCGCCTAGATGCCATTTACTCCTTGTATGTAATTCCTGCAAATATTCTCGGTGCCACCTGGACCAAAAATGATTTTTAACCTTTTGTATATGTTGCCACGAAGACAACCTATTATTTGGTATTCCTGCAAAATCATGCTCTGGTAAGCTGGTCAACGTATCACCGATTAGGAAGTGGCCTGGAGTTAGCGCGACAAGGTCATTAGGATCAGATGACAAGGGAACCAGGGGACGGGAATTTAATATGGCTTCGATTTCAGTAATAAAGGTATAAAACTGTTCATACGTGAATAAACCATCTCCTACTGTCTTGTGAAAATGTCGTTTGAAGGATTTTACGGCTGCCTCCCACAAGCCCCCAAAATGCGGAGATCTAGGTGGCGAGAAATGCCACTTTATACTTTGTTCCACTGCAAATTCTTGTATCGTTTTTTCGAATTTCTGAGATGATACGAATGCCTGTAATGCTAATATTTCATTTTTTGCTCCTACAAAGTTTGTTCCGTTGTCTGAATAAATATTTTTTGCCTTTCCTCTTCTTGCAAAGAAACGTTTTATCGCTCCTAAACAAGTTTCAGTCGTTAAGTCCGTGACAAGCTCCAAATGAATAGCTTTTGTGACGAAACATACGAAAACAACTACATAGGCCTTTACCCTTACTCGATTGCGTTCCTTCTTTTCCTTTATAAAGAAAGGTCCGCAATAGTCGACACCGACATTTAGAAAGGGTCGAGCTTGTGTTATTCGGGCGCTCGGTAAACTACCCATTAAATAATTTGGCATTTTGGGATTTGCCTTGTAACAGCGCATGCATCTATGGATAATTCGTTTCGTTATATTTCTACCATCTATAGGCCAATATTTTTGGCGTACCGCATTTAAGGTTGCCTGAATCCCTGAGTGCCAATGACGATCGTGTTCGCGTTGAATAATTAGTTCGGTAACGTGATGGGATTTTGGTAGTAATATCGGATATTTTTGTGTATAACTGATTGGTGCGTTTTTTAATCTACCTCCCACGCGAAGGATATCATTGTTGTCAATAAATGGATTTAGGTTAACTAATTTACTGCCTTTATTGATCGTTTTACCATGCCTTAATTCATGAATTTCGCGTGAAAACACTTCAGCCTGTACTAGCTTTATTACGCGTAAATGAGCTTCGTGAATCTCCCCTTGACTAAGTGGCCCGATGTCTCTTTCTTTCTTCTGTAAAATCTTACGGAAACGGAGCAGATATGCGACGACTCTATTTAATCTATGGATAGAAGAAAAACGTGATACTAAATTGTTTATGTCGTGTTTAATTACTAATGAGACCGAAACGCGTTTTTCAGGTATCTCGATAACAGGTAATTTTCTGGCTGGCCAAGTGTTCTCGTCCTGAGACAACCAATACGGACCGTTTAGCCACATTTCGTTTTTTAAAAATTGTGCTGGAGGTTGCCCTCGTGAAATGAAATCAGCAGGATTATCTGCCGTCGATACGTGAGACCAGTTTTTGTTCTCAGTTATGTCCTGTATCTCACTGACTCGATTCGCGACAAAGGTTTTTAAAAGATGAGGTGGCGTTTTTACCCAATGCAGGGTGATCGTGGAATCGGACCACAATCTGATCTTCTTAAATTCTATGTGTGGTAATGCATTTATCGTCTCTCGTACTAGTTTTGCTAGTAATCTGGCAGCACACAATTCCAGACGGGGTAAGGACAATGTCTTAACTGGAGCTACTCGCGATTTTGCACAGAGTAACGCAACGTGATGTTTGTTATATTTATTGGTCGATCTAATGAAAATACAAGCGCCATAAGCAGACTCGCTCGCGTCGCAAAATCCATGCAATTGGAATTCAACCGCGAAATCTAAAGTTATCTTTCTTGCCGTAGCGAAACTACCTAGTAAATTCAGTTCATTTTTGAATGTTAACCATGTACTAAAAATATTATATGGAACGGACTCATCCCAATTCAGGTTTTCTTTCCAAATCTGTTGCATAATTATTTTTGCTGTAATTATCACTGGACCCAGCAACCCCAACGGATCAAATAGCTGGGCTATTTGCGACAGAATTACGCGTTTTGTGATTCGCTCGGTTTTGTCAAGTGGCTTGATTGTGTATAAAATATCATCCCTTGATGGGTTCCAAAAGACACCTAACGTTTTTTTTGTTTCAGTTACGTCTAAGCAGAGCGGTTTTTGCTCAATTTGCTCACCCAAATCCTTTATTAAATTATAATCATTAGACGCCCACTGTCTCAAATTAAACCCCCCTAGTTTTGCTAAGCCTATCAGTTCATCTCTTAGCCTTGTGGCTGAATCAAAATCCGGTGCTCCCGTGAGCACGTCGTCGACATAGAAGTCTCTTTTAAATATTTGCGCCGCTATCGGATATTTCGCGCACTCGTCTTCAGCTAGCTGCCTTAAACATCGAACGGCTAAGAATGGTGCCGAAGCAGTACCATAGGTTACAGTGTTCAATTTATAAGCCTTTATAGGCTGCTCCATTGAATTACGCCAAAGGATTTTTTGAAATCTAGTGTCGTCTGTATGTAGCTTAACTTGACGGAACATTTTCTCAATGTCTGCAGTTAGAACGATGGTATGCGAGCGAAATCTTAATAGAATATTAAAAAGTGTGTCCTGAATCGTTGGACCTGTTAGGAGTGTATCATTTAGTGAAATACCTGTCGAGCTCCTTGCGGAGGCATCGAAGACTACTCGAAGCTTTGTTGTATTACTGGATTGCTTAATTACCGCGTGATGTGGGAGATAAAAACCTTCCTCGGCCTGGTCTTCTGGAATTTCGCTCATGTGATTCAACGTTTGATATTCGTTTAAAAATTCGGTATACTCCTTTAATAATATCGGAGTTTTCTGAAGTTTACGTTCTAATGAATAAAAACGCTTTAATGCAAAATTACGCGATTCACCTATTAACCCCTTTTTCTCGTTAAAAGGGAGACGAACGATATACTTGCCGTTAAGATCTCGTCGTGTATTTAAAGAAAAATGATCCTCACATGCGGTTTCTTCAACCGATAAAAATTTTCTAGAGGGAATTTCCTCAATTTCCCAAAACTGGGAGAGTTGCTTGTCCAATGGACTTGTGAAATGGCATAATTTGCCTTGACCTACTGAAGTTGGACCCTGAGATTCGACACTTCCCGTGACTATCCAACCTAATTTCGTTTTTTGCAAAACGATTGAATCATTATGTACTCTGATTTGCCCCAGACTGAGTAGGCGATAAAATAAAACATTGCCTAATAAGGCATCTATTTCTCCCGGCTTGTGGAACTCTGGATCGGCTAGCCTAACATTCCTTGGTAAGTTGATTTGCTTACGATCAATCTGCCGAGCGGGTAGCCAGCCGGTAATGGCAGGTAGGGCAATAAAATCCACGCTCGAGGCAAAGGAACTAGTCTGCGACCGTATGGTCGTATTTACCGTGTATTTCGCTCGTGTATGTAGTTGACTAAGACCCGAAAAAGTTAAATCAATTTTCCTTTTCTCTAATTGCAACAAATCTGCTAACCTTTCTGTGATGAAATGAGTTTGTGAGCCCCCATCAAGTAACACGCGACACTTATGTTCACGATTGAATTTATCTAGTATTTTGATTTGTGCCGTTCCCAACAAAACTTCTGAATCACAAGTCACGGTTAATGCGGCCTTCGTTGTCTCGAAATTAGTCGAAGTACTCGGCTCATTTTCGGTGGGTCTCGCGGAATTAATTTGATTTACGCTATTAGGGAAATGCAACAAAGAATTATGTTTCCTGCCACATTTCGGGCAACCCTTCCACGTGCACGCGTACGCGTTATGGCCAACCCTTAAACAGTTCGTGCACAATTTTGCATTTCGCGCTGCTTCTGACCGCTCGCGAACCGCCATTTGCAAAAATCGCGGACACGCGTACACTTCGTGCTGTTCCCTACAAACGGCGCACGCCAGTTTTTTGGTCGTAGCAATGTAATTTTGAGGCCGCCTAACTGGTCTGATTCGTCCACGAGTATCTTGATTTATATTAGAGGAACCTAACTGATTTGCCTCTATCTCCTCACCGCGGGCTTGCTTGTTAATAAAGTTAATTAAATCCACGAATTTAGGCATGGTCTCATTTTCTAACGTTCTTTCCCATGCACGGCGGGTATTCTTATCTAATTTTTGCACGGTGAGATATACTAACACTGCGTCCCAATGTTCAATGGGTTGTTTTAATACCTTGAGCGCAGTAACATGTACCTGAACTTGATTGGCTAATACTCTTAAATTGGTGGGAGTGTCACGAGTGATCTCTGGGATATCAAACAGCAACCTTAAATGGGCCTGAACGATTTGTCGCGGCTTATTGCAGCGTTGCTCTAACAAATCCCAAGCTACGAAATAATTCTCTTCCGAGGCATTCAGAGACGCGATGACTGACGCTATTTCTCCGCGTAAAGAATTCTTTAATAAATGGAACTTTTGCACTGACGGAAGTGCTTCATTGTCATGAATTAAAGTTTTAAATGTGTCACGAAAGCTATTCCATTCGATTGGATTACCGTCAAAGGGCGGAACATCGAACTTCGGTTGAAACGCGTTCGCTTGTTTTATCGTAAACGTATTCGGCGATTCTGACATTCTACTAGCAATTACAGGTCTACTAGGTTCCTTTAATGAATTTATATTTGTTTCTAATAACGCTTGTACCGCATAATATTGCCGCTCGAATTGATCTCGTTCCTGGACGTGATCGGATATTTCATCTTCTATTTCTATCCTATCTTGAACGCTTTCGTACGCATTCCACATTTCTGCTAATTTAGACTTACGCCCTTCTAATTCGTGTATATTTAGTGTCGATGTTTCATTCACGTATGAACTAATTCGGGTTAATTGACCCTTAATAGTGGCTCGTTGCCTTTTTAAATTTTTTAAACTAATCGAGTCCTGCACAGTTGCCATATTAAATGATTGGAAATAAACGTCAGAAGGACAATGAGAAAGGAGTGCGATACGTTGTACTCACTCAAAGCGATGACCTGCGTTGCGTATGCAAGTAGTTGGCAGTTCCTCGCTGGTTTCCTCGGCAATGGCTGTTCCACGCTCGGAATGAGATCTCGTCTGCTGTCTTGATTCAGCACGGGATGATGGTCCTATCCGCCGTCGGCTGCTGTGTCCGCCCGGAAGGTCACCAGTCTCCCAATACTTGATTGACAACAGGATGCTTCACTGTTCCGTCGGCTGCTTGCTCCAAACTGTGGAAGTCCGAACGGCTGCGTCGTGGTCCTGCTGCTGTTGCTTCTTCTTCAGGCTAACGAACTTCTTAACTCTCTCACTGCGTAGTGATGGTCGGATGTTGGCATCCGGTAATCGTAATATCGGAATGAAATCCGGCTCGAAGGACCAAAATGTTTGTACGCGTAACTATTTGCGCGTTTGCCTTTTTGTACGCGTACCTCACACGCCTACTTAAAATTGTGTGAGTATTTAGGGTGCTTTACAGAAGCAAAGACGATGGTTGTTCGTTAAGTCTTTATTTTGAAACAAGTAGATGACGAGACTCTTGAGTTGTATTCTGTCTGAGCGTTGCTTGATCTCTGTCTAACAGTGGTATCTTTTAGCGCTTTTCGACTCGGTGAAGTTGTGGTTGGTTGGATTCATTAGTGGAAAGGGCGAGATGGATGGCTTCTTATTGGTGGTGCTTGGTAGGAGGGTGTATCAGGAATGTTCTTGAGGCGTGTCTTAAATGTTTAAATATTTTGGGAAAATGTTTGTCGTTGGGGCAGGTATGGTTTATTGGGGGTGTTTGCACGTGAGGTGCAGCTGTCGAGGAGTCTATGTTTATGGGGACGGTTTTAGTCGCTAAAATGCTTAATTGCCTTGCTTCTATGGTCTGCTTACGGCGACCCTTTTCCAAGCTACCTGCGTTGGACGCAAATATTCGTTGTTATAAAATATCCCGTTCTTAAAAATGATTTCGCTGCGCGACAGCGCTTGTCATATTTAATGCGGTAAATAATCGGGCCGCGCTTCTCGTGTTTGTTTTTTCTATTTCTATACCATCATTCTTTATGCAAGCGGCAGAAAGAACGGAGTGTTATAAAAGAGTAGTGTTATAAAAGTGCGATCATCATAACCGTGTCTTTGTAGAAATTATTAGACGAAATAAAGCAGAAGGTAAGTGTGGTGTTAGCTGAGGTTCATTGAGTAATTTTTAAAATTAATTTATTTTAACCCTAAGGAGCTATAATGAGCCGGAAAACTAAAATTACAAGCATAAACGAAAATCCAAGTTACCCGAGTGACACCGATGACTCTGACATCATTCCTGTTAGGAAGAGCAAGAAGCGTATATTCAGTAGCTCGGAGAGTGATAACGATTTTTCGACACACGATAATTCATCTGCAGAGGACTTGCTCAGAAAACCCGAAGAAAATATCGATAATTTTGAAGCTGAATGCAATTTTCCTAATTGGAGCAAACCGATTCATTATTTTGACCTCTTTTTTGATTCAGAACTATTGTCACTAATGGTTACCGAGACTAATAATTACGCGGAATATTCGAGGAGTTTTCTTGAACCATCAGATTTGTCTAAACTACCGAAATGGACACCAGTTACTGAACTGGAGTTGAAAGCATTCATAGCAATGATTCTAGAAATGGGCATTACAAGAAGACCCAGTATAACTTCATATTGGAGCAAAAATTCACGGCAGATACCATGGTTCAAGAAAATGTTTTCAAGAAATAGGTTTCAAGAAATTTTAAAGTATTTTCATTTGGTAGATAGTTCTTTGTGTTTTCCACCTAGTCATCCTAATTACGATCCCTGTGTGAGATTTGAACCCCTTGTTAAACACGCTAACAGAGTTTTTAAATTATATTATACGCCTCACAAGGAATTATCAATCGACGAATCCTTAGTTGGGACGTTATGTCATTCGAGTATAACTCAATATTTGCCAAACAAAAAACATCATCGCTGGGGCATAAAATTTTGGATGTTATGCGATGCCGTTTCGAAATATTGTTTAACATTTTATTGTTACAAGGGCGCAAAATCAAGAAATAATAGTGACAAAAATACGTTTGGACTAGGATATAATGTCGTGATTAATTTATTAAATGAAAGTAATTGTCTACATCAAGGATATCACGTCTTTGTTGACAACTTTTTTAGTAGTATTGAATTAGCAAGATATTTATATTCCAACAATACTTATTTAACCGGAACTATCAGACGAAATAAAAAATGTATTCCCGATCATTTAAAAACAGTTAATGTAAATGAACCGAAATATTTCAAAGATAATAATGTGCTCCTTTGTGCGTATCGTGAAAAGAAAAGCGTAAAAAAACCAGTAATACTAATTTCAACTAAATGTGAAGAAAAAAATGTGACGATAACAAAGAAAAAACACGGTAGAGAATGGCATTCAACAAAACCTGCTATCATTCACTCGTATAATACCTTCATGGGAGGTGTAGACGAATCTGATAAAATGTTATACACATATCTTGATGAACGTAGAACCGTAAAATATTGGAAAAAGGTTGCTTTCAATATCATGAATCGCATGGTTTTGAATGCTTATATTATTTATAAAAAAAATGCGAATAATAGAGCAATGACCCGGTTAGATTTTATTTCGCGAATTATTTTTTATATTGGGCGTGAATGGATGAAAGAGAAGAGGGTACGAGTTTTTCAACGTGATTTTTTAGACGAAAATAGGCTACGTTTAGTAAAGTTGCCACAACGCAACTTACGGAATTGCGTAGTGTGTAGCACTAAAAATAAGAGAAAAAGATCGCATCTGATTTGTGTACAATGTGAAAAGGGAGTTCATCCAACCTGTTATCATAAACATCAATGTTTTACATAGTAAAAGTTATTTCCAATAAAATATTATTTGTTTTTCAATTTTTTCATATTTTTAATTTATAACATATTTTACGAAAAATATACTATGTACATATATATGTCGGAACAGCCGTCTCTCTGACCATTCCTTCTGGGCGACACATATTAGGTCCTCTCGGGCGACCAAGCCTTTGTCTTGAAGATCTACGCATTTCTATTACTCTTAAAACTTTCAACGAAACTAATTAAACAAACTGAAACTATAACTCAAACACTTTTAAACAACACAAAAGAATGCACAACGATTACGAATGAGTC
>NW_025106808.1:0-26833 GCF_013123115.1 Colletes gigas
TGTCTGTATCGGTGTACATAATTTTACATTTATCGCTATGTGTGGGTAACATGTAATCGTGACGGAATTCATACAAACAAACCTTAGATATATCTAGTATACACATACCCACATAGATTGGTTTGTTAAATTTTACGGACAGTTTGCGCAGCTCGATTGCAACTAAGTTTTCCGAAAATATGCTGCGACTGTGGAAATTTGGTTTAGCGATCAGTGCCTCCGCACCATATCTCCCTTCCCATTCTGTTACTAATTTTACATCTACATGATTGCGCACATTCTCCATAGTTTTGCCAAACACTGCATTGTTCATTAACTTGTATAAATTTTTCTCAAAATCATTTGTGGCAAGAGTTCTAAACTTTGTATTTAGTTCGATGTAATCGCGAAGTGATTTGGCCATGGTGATTGTGAAAACTGTAATACGCGGTGAACTTCAGTTACGCGAAGGCCAACCTTAGTCCACCCCCGCACCGATCTAGCGAATCAATATGTAGCGAATCAATGCCGCATCGATCGGAGAAATGACATTGATATGCAATATTTGCAATTGTATTTATTCTGAAGCAAATCATTTTTCAAAATGTTGTTTTCAATCTTAACGTCGCAGCGTATCGCGCGATTGCATGTAATTTGAATCCCCTCGAGCAGCCGCGCCGAATGACATCATTTGGCAGCATGAAGAACGTCCGAATGAAATATAATACTTTTGAAACGTTGCATCTTAGAATTAGGTGGCGAGGAGAGAAGGTGGAACACGGGTAAATAAAATTAGATAAATAATATATGTTTTAAATGATAATATATTGTTACATTTAAAAAAATTAAAAAAAGAAAAAAAGAAAAGAAATAAGTAGTATAGTAAGGCGGGTTCTAACCCTGGGGGCAATGAGGGGAGCGTGCTTATCGTATACCGTCGCGAGTAATTTGTCCTGTCTGCTGCCAGGTGGTTTGGCACGCGTCGGACAGAACGGCAGATCGGCATGAGTATCATGCAGACGTTGCGGATATTCTAGATCTACTTCGAGAATGTATCCCGTGGGCGAATCGACAGCGATTGAAGACGCATCAAAATTTTCAACTTCTTTGACCCATTGAAAATCAGCATATGGCAGGGGCTGGCACATTGCCCAACCATACAAATTGTTTACGTCAAAGTACATCAAGTACGATGACTGTTCCGATGCGTCGTAGGGTTGCATGTACTTGTTATTGGCTTGTGCGTATCTTCCTGAACATTGACTTAAACCCCCCCGTATACCACGTTCGATAAACATAACCATATCGATGTCGGTGAGTAATTCGAATTTAATTTTAGTGTATTTTAGCATAGCATCCCATGTGAAACCAGGTAGAGTATAATAATGTGCTGAATCTAATCCGTAACTCTTGATACAACTTTCGCGAAAATTTTCAAAAATATCTGCCAATAATAAGACATCTGTTTTCAAGTACAAGTCGCTGTATTCGCCCAAGGTTCTAATGCCGAAACGCTGCCAGACAGTCTCGGCGTGCGCATAATCGGTCTCGGATGCAGTCTCACCCGTTAATGAACTGTAGAAAGACTCGCGTGGCGGTAAGCATGGATCCAGCAGTTTGTCCGCGCGATCAAGGTATTCATATGGAAATACACCCTTCCGCGTCAATAAATAGAAATCTTCGATGGATAATGTTTCAAATTGAGATCGTAAAATTTTTAATTTATCTGTGCTAAGAAAAGATGCTAATTTGTCGAGACTGGTATTTAAAAATTTGTATGAATCGATGAATCGCAATTTAATACAATTTCGTGAGTCTGATTCTGCATTCGTATCTTCGACATTTTTCGTAAATGAAATATACTTTTCTTTAGTAATGGGTAATACAGTAATGTGGCCTTCGAATGCTGTAGCTATTTCTTCGATAATAAAATGGGAATCGTAGCCGGATAAATTATGAAAAACTATGGGGATATAAACGCATTTTCTATAATTTAAATTGCACTCTGAATGTGCTGGGCCTCTAAACTGCCCGGATAGATGGCAATGATCGCGGACTCGTATATCTGTAGCCTCGAATGATTCTTCACAAATATGACAGTGTGTCGAATTGCGAAATACCGACAACTGCTCAGTTGTTAAATCTAGCATGGGTGTGTTATTTGCCAGAATGGGTTTAACAAAATTCGCAAAATTTTTCAACTCTTTGACAAACCATGAAACGCAATCCGCGTTGCGATGACATCGATACGTTGACAGCGATGCATGCCCATCGTACGAGCTATGTATATAATAACCAATACTATGTACCTCATGTTTCTGGTACATGCACAATTTGTGGTTCTCCGCATCCTTTTGGGTGTCCACCGTTTTTAGCAGGACATACTCCAGATCGGCATATATTATGACGGGGAGCCGTCCCTTCCTGCCGCAACTGTCGAAACTGAGCCATTTACTGTCCTGGCTGGGCAACAGGATGGCGCAGTTGTTTATCTCGCGGCAGTCAATTGTGTGGGTGTCCAACTTCTCGGCAGAGTCAAAATAGTGCATACATCTGCAAACAAAAAAATTTTTTTTTTATTCAATCTGTTTTTCATTGGGAACATTTCATAAATTTCTATACGTACCGGTCACAGAAGTATTTTTTTCTTTTGTGTCTGCTCAACTGCGCGCCCACTAGTCGGGATAAGTCTTTGATCCAGACAAAATGTCCTACATCGCTGCCTCCCTGTTCCGGCGTATAGAGCAGGTTGGCATGTCGATCCCTCTTTTGGCTGGTGAGACGCAGTGGAAAGACTTTTGGTCCATTCTTCTCCATCGAGAAGCTGTAGACGTTTATCGAGATGTTGTTCTGCAGCTCAAATTTTTCAATTTGCTTCAGGGACATTGGGAACTCAATGCCATGGAGATTTAGGACCGATGTATATTGCGGGTATGAACCTGGACGTTCAGGATATTTTTTAGCTGGATGTAGAGCTGCGACAACTGCCCACGCGAAACATGTGTTGTCTGAGGATTGTATGTTTATTGTTGCCCTCTTCAGCATGATTTCTCGCGGCAGCTTGAAGTGACACCCCGCGCGGAGTGGATTATACTTGTTCACGTTAATCGTCAAATTAAGGATTTGTATCAGCGCCCATCCGCTGTCACGTTCCTGGAATTCTTCCAGTGATGCCAGGATGGGTTCAGTGATGTATTGTTGGTACCACTCGTGCAGATCAGATGCGTGAAAGAGTTCGCGGTTTCTGGTGTTGATGCTTTTGCGCGCGCGTTTGTCATCCATCTGGTGTTGTTGCTTCCATGGTCTGAAGCGTCTCCCGCGGACGCCATGGTCGCCTTCGCGACCTCCTTCGCGTGCCGGCCGGTTGCGGCTGGCGGGGTCGTGGGGAGCGTGGTATTTCCCTCCTTTATGCACGACCTTGGCCGGGACTCGGACTCGATCCAGGCCGAGGTTTATCTCGACCTGTTCTCTCGAGTCCTCGGCCGCTGCTCTCGACCCTGGTCGGGGTTGCAGCCTCCTCCCCGATCTTGAGGATGCGGTCGAATCTCAAATCGATTTCGGGGTCACCCGAGATCATGAGCGCGTTTGATTCGCTACTCGTATCGCTCATTGTGGCTGAATCTGTACTGAAGCCAATATGGCGTCGCGTGGACCACAGATTCAGTCGGGTTGTTTGTGTTGCTAGGCAACCCGTACCTTAGCTCGAGCCCTAGCAACCACGGATAGATGCGAGTGAACACCGGTTACTAAGGACGCGGTGTTACTTCACCTTCCGTTATCATTGCCCGGGTTTCCTATATTACCGATCGTTGTTGTCGGGGAAAAATCCACAGGCAATTTACACAACCGCGTAATTGGTCGTGTAAATGTAGATTTGGCCGTGCGTATTTTAACTACACGCGCGTGCCCATCCTTACCTGGGTAAACCTCTTCAATTCGTCCCATATCCCATTGATTAGGGGGAAGAAGAGGATTCTGTACAGTAGTATAGCTATGGGGATTGTAACCCACGGGGCAATGAGGGGGGCGTGGGGCGAGGGGAAGTGAGTGCGCGCGGAGGAGTGCGGCGCGGAGAACTCTGGGCGCGGGGCCTGTGGGGAGTGGAAGATTTAATGCGCGCACACGAGCCGCGGAGTGGGGGATGTCGCAATCATGGAGGGGATTAGTCCAGGCCGAGCCGCTGCGGAGACCTCACCAGACCTGGCCCGCCGTCGGAAATTTTTTAAGAGGGGGGGAATGATCCCCGAAAACTTTTCATACCGAACCGAGGGAGGGGATGACCCCCGAAAATTTTTTTCTACACCCACAGGCATTTTTTATTGTCTTTTCGGCGTTCTCGGTACGTTTGATGAGATCTAAAAAAAAATTACATAATGTTCTCCTAAGAAAATATTTACATATTACATATTTACAAACGCGTTATAGAAAATGGTTAATATCATTACGAAACACAAGAAATAAAAAGTTTCATACTGTATACTAAATGCGAAAAATTTACTCGAAAAATTGCAGCTCCTCTTTCATCCAGAGTCGAGTCTCGCGCAACGATGCGTTTTCGCGCTTTGTCAGCGAGTACGTTATCTGCTGCGTGCCTTTCGCCGAGGTCGTTGCTACGCGAATATGCAATATCGTGTTCGCGACACGCTGCGTCCAACGGATTAAAATATAAAATATAAAATATAAATTAAATCGACGGTCAGCCTTTAAATTGATTATATTTATTTACGCATTTCTCTCTGGCGTTTAGACCACCAGTTGAATATTTTAAATCCATTTTGCATGGCACAATGCTTTATAAATAGAAAGAATAGATTTACGAGCCGAATGATGTGTTGTTTTTTTTTCGCTAGCTGTAAATATTTTCTTAGGAGAACATTATGTAATTCTTTTTTAGATCTCATCAAACGTACCGAGAACGCCGAAAAGACAATAAAAAATGTCTGTGGGTGTAGAAAAAAATTTTCGGGGGTCATCCCCCCCCTCGTCGATCGTCATCCCCCCCCCTCTTAAAAAATTTCCGACGGCGGGCCAGGTCTGGAGAGGTCTCCGCGGCGGCTCGGCCTTTCGTGGGGAAAATCTTCGAAAGACTCCCTCCCACCTCTTTGGGGAGAGGCGGGAGGGGTGTGTGGGATTCCCCGCGCCCATTATAACGGGCGCGGGACCTACCCACTAAAAACCCCACGGTGACCCTTCCGCACGATTTGGGAGGATACCGGGAATCGCTCGAAGCATACTTCCGGTATCCTCCCCGTGCCCGCGCTTTGCGCCCACCCGCGGGGGGACAAACGGTCCCCCCGGTAATCGCCCTGTCTCATAGCGGCAGGACGAGGCCACATCGTCCTGCCGCCATCCGTCCCGGGGCCGCGTCTAGTGGCGGCTGCGAGCCCCAACTCGCAACCGCCGCGACCCCGTTTCTACCCCTCGGAGGCCGGCAGCTCATGGCCGCACCAGGCCACCGAGGGTGCCGCTCCGTGCGCCGGACCCGGACAGGAGGCACTGCCACCCCATCCGGTCCGACCCTACGCCGCCTGGCGGGAGGGGGCTCCTATCAGGACCCCCCTCCCAGCCTGGGTCATGCGCCACGCCGAGGGGGCCGCCCGCGTCGCCTGACGCCCAGGCGACGCTCTCTCGCCACCAAACGAGCGCGAGCCTCAGCGCGCCGCTGACGCTCGCGCTCCCTTCCCGCGGTCTCCTTCTGCAACATTACGATTTCGCAGAAGGAGGCCACGGCCCTCCACTTCTCCTCGCTGCCGAGCATGGCGCGCACCATGCCCGGCAGCGAGACATCCCGCCCGATGACGCCGACCAGGACACGGCGTTCCCCCTCCCACGCAGTGCATACCTCGAGGGTATGTTCCGCCGTGTCCTGCTCAGCGTCACAATGGCAGCAACGCGCCGTCGGCTCCTTCCCTATCCGGCACAGGTATCTCCCGAAGCTGCCATGCCCCGAGAACACCTGTGCCATCCTGTAAGTGAGGCTTCCATGGCCTCTGTCCAGCCACTCACATAGGAGTGGCCGAACAGCCCCGACTGTCCGGTGCCCCGCGGTAGGTAGAGCCAACCGCTCTTGCCACGCGTGCACCACGGACTGCCGGACCTGGCGCTTTAACTCGCCCCAAGCAGGTTCCTGCACACCCGGGACCGCCCCCACCCCCGCGCGACGGTCGACGCGGTGACGATACATCATCGCGTGCGACCGCGCGAGGAGATCCATGGGCGGCATCCCCGCAAGAACCGTCGCCGCCTCATGTGACACGGTCCGGTACCCGCGGACGACCCTTAGAGCCATCCGCCTCTGCACCCGACGCAGCATAGTCATGCTGCGCCGGGAGGCCGCCTGGTCGTCCGCCCACCCCTCAGGGGCTGTGTCCGGCAATCGTCGGCCGCAGTACGGGGGGTAGCGACCCCGAGGTACCTGAAGCTAATCACACCGTAAGCCTCCTGTTGGTCGTCACAACGACCCACTCACAATTCCTTTTTTTTTGGTTTTGTGAATGGTACGTGACGGCAGGAGAAGCGGGGGCCTTGGCTTAACCGCCTGGGCCAAGAGTATGGCGACTCTATAAAATCGCCCTCCAATCCTAAGCTATGGTGCGCGGCGATGGGATGCATGGTTGGGGGAGAAGGCCCAATCCCAAGCGACCACCTCCGGGGCACCTGCCGAACCCCCGGAGTATTAGGCTTACCCGGGTGCCAGGGGAAAGGCCGCGAAGGTGCGACCAGGGCGCCCCCCTAAAACGGCAGCAGTGACGCTGACCGTACCTCAGGGGAGCGACCTGACACTCGCGGGGGCGATGCAGCTCGCCAGGGATAATATATCCCTGGAGGAGCTCGGCATCGCTTCCGCGAGGGCGAAGAGGGCTGTGACCGGGGGTCTCCTGCTGGAGATCCCTGGTCCAGAGGGCGGCGAGAAGGCGGACCTACTCGCCCAGAGGCTCCAGGAGCAGCTGGGCCAGCGGGGTGTCAGAGTCGCCCGGCCCACGAAGCGCACAGAGATGCGCATATGTGGGTTGGACGAATCGGTCACCGCGCAGGAGGTGTCCTGTGCCCTGGCGAGGGCGGGTGATTGCCCCGAGGGAGACGTGCGGGTCGGAGAAATCCGCAGGTCTCCTTCCGGCCTGCGCCTGGACAAGGAAGGCCTGATGGCAGCTGCCCTCGCTGCAACTTGGCCGCAGGTGGCGGCCGAGTTGCCAAGCATGGAGGAGGAAGCTGCCCGGCTCGGGGTACTAGTCGCAAACATTTGCGACGCGTCGATGCCCCGGGTCGGGCGAGGTTCTCCTCGCCAGGCGGTGTACTGGTGGTTGGCCGCGATCGCAGAATTGCGGGTCGCGAGTGTCCGCGCCCGACGCCAGTACGCCCGCGCGCGCCGTCGTCTACGACCAGACGATAGCGTGGCACGAGCGAGGGCAGATGACCTGTATGAGGCATACCGGATGGCGCGGGTTGCTCTGCAGGTCGCCATCAAACGAG
Source organism: Colletes gigas (assembly GCF_013123115.1). Taxonomy (NCBI): domain Eukaryota; kingdom Metazoa; phylum Arthropoda; class Insecta; order Hymenoptera; family Colletidae; genus Colletes; species Colletes gigas. The sequence continues at coordinate 7,450 of NW_025106808.1, forward strand.
CCAAGACCCGGGCAGGATCCGCCACCCCCTCTGATCCGGGTGGGTGAGGCAAATATCGAGGTGAAGCCCCAGATGAGGTATCTGGGGCTGATCCTCGATAGCCACTGGCGCTTCGAGGAGCATTTCCGCTGCCTGGTCCCCCGGTTGGAAAGGATGGTCGGTGCTTTGGGCCGGATTCTGCCCAAACTGGGGAGGCCCGGCGGGCCGAGTTCGCTGCCTCTATGTGGCAATGGTTCAGTCGGTGGCCCTATACGGGGCCCCCGTCTGGGCGGACGACCTGGCGGCCTCCCGGCGCGGCATGACTATGCTGCGTCGGGTGCAGAGGCGGATGGCTCTAAGGGTCGTCCGCGGGTACCGGACCGTGTCACATGAGGCGGCGACGGTTCTTGCGGGGATGCCGCCCATGGATCTCCTCGCGCGGTCGCACGCGACGATGTATCGTCACCGCGTCGACCGTCGCACGGGGGTGGGGGCGGTCCCGGGTGTGCAGGAACCTGCCTGGGGCGAGTTGAAGCGCCAGGCCCGGCAGTTCGTGGTGCACGCGTGGCAAGAGCGGTTGGCTCTGCCTACCGCGGGGCACCGGACAGTCGGGGCTGTTCGGCCACTCCTATGTGAGTGGCTGGACAGAGGCCATGGAAGCCTCACTTACAGGATGGCACAGGTGTTTCTCGGGGCATGGCAGCTTCGGGAGATACCTGTGCCGGATAGGGAAGGAGCCGACGGCGCGTTGCTGCCAGTGTGGCCAGATCTGGCATAATTGAGTGCATCGAAATCGACAACAGTGACGACGAACTTCCTTAGCGTCTAACGGAATGGTGGGGGATAGCAGGCATACCCTACCGCACGAGCCACGTGTACGTGAGCTCGGCACTTCGCACAACTTCGGCAAATCGATAAAGAACGCTAGTGTGAGCCTTTCCTTCTTGCTCTTGTAAAAGAGAAACAGCTGAAATACGACCTCGCGATAATCGGCATACGATTCCAAGTCTCGACTGCCCCAGCATTTTTACTTTCCGACCTATATGTAAGGTATAAGGAAATTTATAAAGTATCATAATGAAAAAAAATTTTGAAATTTTTTTTTAGCGGAAATACACGTTTTAGGACCCCCTCATCATATTGTGACTACTACAAAAAAACATATTTTTTTTTGTTCCTATGCTATTGACATGATTGCGTCTAAACGGCTGAATGAATTTCAATGAAACTTAACATTTAAGTTTTATGTTCTCGTTTTAAGGTCTCATTATATTTTAAGCGTGATCAGTTCCCATATAATGATGATTATACGTCTGTAGTTTTATAATTATTTCGATACATATACATCATTTGTAACAAATTTTTAAAGCGATTTATATAAATCTTAAGAAGGATTAAGATCAAATATACTTTTCTCCTATCTTTCCTAGACAGGAAAAATTAAACGAAATCTTATGCCTTGCATACCTACCTAAACCACATAAAAAACGTATTCCACAAATATTTTAGAATAATGTTGTTCAAAGCAGTCTTACTCGTAAAGGGTTAATTAAGGGTTAATTAAAATGAAAAACCACTCTTAGCCAGTACCGTGCACGCTACAGAAATAGATTACTACTGACTTTTCCCACTATGTTTTTTAATAACCGTATCAAATTGTTACACACAATCAAATGTTATATATTTGACTTAACTTTACATAACAAAATAATTGTAACGATAGGTAAAACAATAACGTGCACGCTACCGTTCAATGGAAACCACGGGAAGGTGGTGGTCACTTCCATCAGGAGGGAAATGTAAAAAATTGTTATTTCTTTGTAACATTATCACATGCCATATATTAGAACGTCTATATTCTTCTTTCCTTTTTTTTGATTCCCCTCTAAATTCATTTCTGCAAAATGAAATATATTAAATTGACGTCTATATACTGCTATTCATTCAATAGAACTTTATTTCTAATTATTGCCTTTTAAAAACCTATGGGAACTGGGCTATATATATCTACGTCCTTTCTTCGTCCGGGCATTTCAACGGCCCATCGATGCGCGAGCAGTATAAACAAAACACTATCGCCACGTGCTCGAGCCACTGCTGTTTCTCTTGAGTCAGTTGAATTCGGTCGACGAGGACGAACATCAGGAGAAATTTAAAGGTACGTGCCGTAGGTCATTCTGAGACATTTAAATTGAAAAAAAGCTTTCGCGTAGGTATTCTGTAATTTTCTGTTCTTTCGCTTTTCTGCTTTTATATCATGGAAACGGTTGTGAAATCGAAGAATAAGTGTAAGCGCGGTTTTTTATCTTCATGGATAAATGATCATAGATTTAAATCATGGATACGTGCAGTACCCCATGATAGAAGTCGTTTTTATTGTACTTTATGCAATAAGTCTTATTCTTGCGGTTCCTCAAACGTGTATAGACACGGAGAATCTGGGTGTCATAAAAAAAATAGTACTTCTAAAAGGACTTTTATGCCTCAATGGCTTGAGAATGATTATTTCAAGCCATGGTTGCATAAAGTCGACGGCGACCCTTATTCATGGTTCTGTTCGGTTTGCAACAAACAATTTTCATGTCGATTATCGACGATTTATAATCATGCAGATTCTCAGTGTCACATTGAGAATTATAAAAAGAGTAACGATAACGCAGACAATTTGAATAATAATTTTACGACGCAATCCGAAGAATCGCCTCTGTCGTTGGATGAAAGGATAAAATCCGCGGAAATCAAATTTGCCAAATTAATAGCCGAAAAAAATATTCCGTATCGAACCGCAGAGACGATTCTTGAAGTTTTCAAAGACATTGGGCAAGATCCTGATGTCTTGAAACATATGTCGTTCGGTCGAACAAAGTGTTCAAATATTATATCAAACGTTTTGTATCCTTTAGAAACAAAACGTATTTCTAGTGTTTTACAAAACACTAAATTTTCTATTTATATTGACGAAACATCCGACTCGACCAACGAGAAATGGATGACGTTTCTTGTTCGTTATGTTGCACCCGAGACTTTGGATGTTCGAACGGAATTGGTAGAATTATTACATCTTGATGCCAGAAATTGTGGCGCAGATAATTTATTTAAAACATTTGAAATTGCCATGATAGAAAGAGAAATTCCGTTCGAAAATATTGTCGCGTTGTCATGTGACAACGCTGCTGCTGTCATGACAGGGCGACACTCGTCCTTTATGACAAAGCTTGCAACAAAATGCAGGGACAAATTTTTGACTGTCCGCTGTCCGTGTCATCTGTCTGCAATGGTAGTGCGCGAAGCGTGCAATACCATTCCAGACATATGCGAGGAGTTGTTACGAAAAGTAGCAACTTTCATATACAGTAGTCCCAAACGTTCGGCTATATTCCGCGAATTTCAGCAATGTTTTCAAACAACCGACAGAAAAATTTTAAAATTGTGTTCTACGCGATGGTTATCGCATTATACATCCGTAGTTACACTTTTAGAGAATTGGGACTCTGTATTGCTTTTTTTGCAAGAATTGACAATAAGCGAGAAATCAGAGTCCGGGGAACGTCTGTTAATCTCGATGCAAAATCCAGAGGCCAAAGCATATCTTTATTTTCTAAATTACGCTCTTGAGTTTTTTTATAAATTTAGCATTTTCTTTCAAACTCAAGAGACAAGAATTCATTTGCTTCAAAAGACTGCGGCAGAACTTTTATGCGATATATTACGCAATTTTCTGAAACCGCAGCTTTTGAAACACATGGATTTAGTAAGAATGATGAATTTTTCTGTAGTCGAAAATCAACTCCCATTTAATAGTATAAATTTAGGAACAGAGTGTCTTAATTTTCTGCATCAACTGAATGCAGAAGGCAAGTCCGACATCGTAGAAACCGTAAGGAAAAATTGTTTAATGTTTTATATTACAGCTGCAAATGAAATTCGTCATCGATTGCCAATCGATGACGAATTTCTTAGCAAGTTGTATGTTTTTGAACCCACTTTTATATTAAATGATACAAATAGAGACATTTCCTTCAGAAATGTTCTCTTAATCGCTAAGAAATTCGGCGGTTTCGACGAAGAAGGACTGCAAACAGAATGGTCAGTATTGCCTTTGGAATTTACAACGAAAGGTAGACAGACGCTTATCGAGATGAAATTCGATGGTTTCTGGAAAACAATTTTATTAACGCGAAATTTGGACTATAAAATTAAATTTCCTGAATTGATGAAATTAGTAAATACAATTAGATCACTTCCAAATTCCAATGCCGATGCAGAAAGATTGTTTTCCATGTTACCTGACATAAAAACAAAGAAACGGAATAAACTTTCTTCGGCCAGCGTCAACTCTATTTGCGTTGTGAAATCTTCGTTAAAGGCGCAGAGGGAAAACTCTCAACCCATGGAGGTAGATGACGATCATCTAGCTCTATTGTATTCCAAAAATTTATATCATAGATTTGCTAAGAAGCAAAAGTGTAATTTAAGATTAAACGCAACATATGACAATAACTTTGAGAATTTTCCCGCTACGTCATATGACGAAAATTAAGGTACCGATTTACTACAGAGCTTTTCTCTAGAGAGATTTTTCTCTCCAGAGAAAAGCTCTTTAGTAAATGCGTACTATTAGGCTGCAATGACAGTATAAACGTTTTCATGCGACGTCGCGGTAGACTGGTCTTGTTACGTCAACGGTACCGCGACGTAGGCGCAACAAGGTGTGATGCATGTATGTGCCATAACGTCACGCGAAAGCGCTTACACTGCAACCGCAGTCTTGTTAGTGATGTCCAAAATATTTTTTTTTGGACATCGCTAATATGTAAATAGTCGTTCAATTTGTCTCGCGTTGTTACTTTTTTTACGTATTTCGCTTGCTGTAAATACTATTCTGCTTGCTCTAACTATCATTTTTTTTCTTCATTTATTTGCTTATATTTTGCCGTATATTTTTAGTTAGTGAAATTGCTTGCTGTAGATAGTGTGGCTATGACGTAGAATGTCGCGCCTTGTTACACTTACGTCACGGTACCGTAAGAGCAACAATGCACGACATAACGTGCCAGCTTAATCGCAAACGTCCTATCCCGACATCCCATCCTTTGGAAATGTAAACAATTATATCATTTTTCCATTTTTATGGCTCGTGTGTATATTAATAAAAATTAATGCATTCACGAGTTAGTTTTTCATTATATTGTAATTTCATTACATTAATAAAAACATTTTAATATACGGCATGTGATAATGTTACAAAGAAATAACAATTTTTTACATTTCCTTCCTGATGGAAGTGACCACCACCTTCCCGTGGTTTCCATTGAACGGTAGCGTGCACGTTATTGTTTTACCTATCGTTACAATTATTTTGTTATGTAAAGTTAAGTCAAATATATAACATTTGATTGTGTGTAACAATTTGATACGGTTATTAAAAAACATAGTGGGAAAAGTCAGTAGTAATCTATTTCTGTAGCGTGCACGGTACTGGCTAAGAGTGGTTTTTCATTTTAATTAACCCTTAATTAACCCTTTACGAGTAAGACTGCTTTGAACAACATTATTCTAAAATATTTGTGGAATACGTTTTTTATGTGGTTTAGGTAGGTATGCAATGCATAAGATTTCGTTTAATTTTTCCTGTCTAGGAAAGATAGGAGAAAAGTATATTTGATCTTAATCCTTCTTAAGATTTATATAAATCGCTTTAAAAATTTGTTACAAATGATGTATATGTATCGAAATAATTATAAAACTACAGACGTATAATCATCATTATATGGGAACTGATCACGCTTAAAATATAATGAGACCTTAAAACGAGAACATAAAACTTAAATGTTAAGTTTCATTGAAATTCATTCAGCCGTTTAGACGCAATCATGTCAATAGCATAGGAACAAAAAAAAATATGTTTTTTTGTAGTAGTCACAATATGATGAGGGGGTCCTAAAACGTGTATTTCCGCTAAAAAAAATTTCGAAATATTTTTTCGTTATTGAAATTCACTTAGTCGTTTAATGCATTCATGTTAATAGCATAGGAACAAAAAAAAATATCGTTTTTTTCAATAGTCACAATATGATCAGGGGGTCCCAAAACGTGTATTTCCGCTAAAAAAAAATTTCAAAATTTTTTTACATTATAATACATTATAAATTTCCTTATACCTTACATATAGGTCGGAAAGTAAAAATGCTGGGGTAGTCGAGACTTGGAATCGTATGCCGATTATCGCGAGGTCGTATTTCAGCTGTTTCTCTTTTACAAGAGCAAGAAGGAAAGGCTCACACTAGCGTTCTTTATCGATTTGCCGAAGTTGTGCGAAGTGCCGAGCTCACGTACACGTGGCCCGTGCGGTAGTGTATGCCTGCTATCCCCACCATTCCGTTAGACGCTAAGGAAGTTCGTCGTCACTGTTGTCGATTTCGATGCACTCAATTATGCCAGATCTGGCCACACTGCTCGCGGGCCTTTCGGTTTCGCAGCCAGTCCCTCAGAGTGTGGAGAGGGGAAATCAGAGTGTTTCCGATTTGGGCTACACTCTGAAGCCCTCCATGTATGATGGGAAATCTTGTTGGGAGGAATATAAAATTCAATTTGAAACGGTCGTTGAGGCAAATCGTTGGGATGGACCAAGGAAGGCTTTGGCCTTGGTCTCATCGTTGGAGGGACCGGCTCGAATCATTTTGACGACTCTCCCCGTTGAGAAACGTTTTAGTTATGACGCGTTGATTTCGGCCTTGGAATTGCGTTTTGGAATGAGAAATTTGGCTAATCTAAACTATGTAATGTTTCAAAATTACAAACAACGGAGAGGGGAGTCCATCTCCGATTTGGCGGCGGAAATTGAGAGGTTAGCGCAGGCCGCGTTTGGGGATTGCCCAGTCGAAGTTAGGGACAAGCTCGCGGCCTCTCAGTTCATTGCCGCGCTAGCCAATGAGGAAATGAAGCGGACGTTGCGACTCGGCGGTTTCGTCTCATTACGAGCCGCAGTTGTGAGAGCTCTAGAGATCGAAGCTGTCGAGGCGGTGTCGACGCCGTTTATTAGACCCGAACGGTATCTCAAGCCTTTTCCTTTTTCGGAGGGGGAGTCCCGTAAAAGAAGATTCGGAGAAGGAAGACCTTCGGAGAAGGAAGACCAGCGGAGAAGGAGGGTGGTAGCAGGAGGTCTGTGGAGTGTTGGTGCTGCAAGGAGTCAGGACATATGCAGCGAGACTGCCCCAAGAGGAGCGTGAAAAAGGGAAACCTGAAGAAGTCGGCGTAGAGGGGGAGACTCCGGCTTCGTTTTCTTTTACCCCCGTCGCACAGTGGTCCCAAATCGTGAAAACGTGGCCAAAACCCCAAAATATAATTTTTCGGTATGGAGGTTTTACCTGTTGGAATCGGCAGTTTAAGGATGTCTCTTTAGGGTAGGGAAAATGAAATGAGTCATATTTTTATACCTGGATGGCAATTGCGATCCAAACTTCGGCTTCGTTAGTCAGTCGTTTGTCGAGAGCGTAAGCGTCAATTCGTACCACAGAGTGAAAAGTGCATAAGTTTTTTTAGAAGACATCAATTTCAATTCTGCAAAATGGATGCTGTTCCTGGAAGTAAGTAGAACATTTCTGAGTACTAACATATTAAAAATTGTTATCCATTAATTTTTTAAACCGGTACATTCATTACTGAAAATAAAATGTAAAATTTCATGCATGCATCGCAAACAAGTAGGCAAAAAGTTGCTCATTCCTCAATATCCCACTGCCATTTTTGTTCAGGCTTGTATGTGATACTTTCACCTTGCAGAATTTGCAAGAATTAGCTGCAAGTTTTTGCAAGTAAAGTCGTACCACCCTATTTTATAATGGAGGGTGACCGCGTTACTAAATCACGCGGTTTTTTCTTGGAAACTGTGGCAGATACAACAAATTTTTTAAAATAAATAATGTATAATTTTGGGTGGACTTATTATTAGATTTAATAAATTTTGAAATTAATGCATAAATAATTTTTCATTATTAAATATTGTATATTTTTCAATGAACCAGTTGATCTACTTCATTATTGACTATAAATCTGCATTAAACTATTTACATGAAAAATTATTTATTTCGAAAATAGTTAATAAAATTTGAGAATTCCAAACTAAAACATTTTTTTCGCATTTGCCATGTAAAAGCACTAAGAATCAAATAATATGAAGGCACTGCTGTAAGCTGTAAATTGTGCCTTATACCTGCCTTACTTTATGACAGACATAAAACATTTGTGCGGTATTGCCATTCGTTTTCATTTAGATTTTTTACTTATACAGGGTATTCGGCCACCCCTGGGAAAATTTTAATGGGAAGATTCTAGAGGCCAAAATAAGACGAAAATCAAGAGTATCAATTTCTTCACTGCGGCTTCATTAAAAAGTTATTAAAAAATTAAATTAAAAAATTTCAAATCATTCTGAAAAAATTATTTTTGGTTGCGGGGCTCAATTATAATCATTTTTGGTGAATACACATACCTCCGAAATCCGATGTGTTTTTGAGAAAAAAATTCTTTACCGAAAATATACTGTGTGGCCGGAAATGTTTCTATAACTTTTTAACGAAACCTCAATCAACAAATGTTAATAACAGAATCCAGCACAGAAAGCGACATATCTGATAATGAATATGATTCCGATGATTCTGCTTGAAACTTAGCAGTATATACAGGGTGTTCGGCCACCTCTAGCAAAAATTTTAATGAGCGATAGTAGAGGCCAAAATAAGACGAAAATCAAGAATACTAATTTGTTGATGGAGGCTTCGTTGCAAAGTTATTAACATTTAAAGTTCCGCCTGTAGAATGACAATCCGCTAAACAGCTGGTTCGCGCGGACGGTTGCGGCAGGCGAGTGCTAGTGGTTCTCACGCAGCATGAAAAATTCTGCTTACCGACATTATCGACAGCCTTAGATTTTTGTCCACTTATGGGAATGCGAACACCTTACGTTGAATAAGATTCAACCTGTCTTATGAAAATCCAGAAGGGCATATCAAAACTCGCCCGACGAGATTTTCACAGAGAAAGGGTGAATGCCAGTTCCAATACACAATGTTGTGAACAAAAATCACCCACATGCGATTATACACGCCCCACGATTGTCCACAGTGTCCACAAGTATCCACAAATAATCCTTTCAGGCACTAACCACTATGCAATTAAATAAACACGTACCGCGATTATGTTATTCGTGAATGTCTACGTGTACGTGTATCACGATTCTTCCGAGTTACTTACGAATAAAACTGTTATTAATTTTTCAAATACACTTCAATTTAAAAATGTAAACAGGAATTTAATAAGTATTCGCTGATTGTTTATATCACTGTATTTCTTACATGCTACTTAATACATAACTGAAATGTGTCGCGTGAACTAGCTTGACTGATACTGTTTTACGACTGACTAGCTGGCCGAACACGTGCCGATGCTGCCCTTTGTCTCCGCTGTGTGTGAGAGAGATAAGCGAGGCGAGTGACGTAGAATCGGGGCCTGTTCGGCATATGTTTCTCTGAACCTCGTCGATCGATGGCACAGTCAGCTGCTAGTATTGTTACATTCTTCGCCGTGAACGTAAATCGATGCGAAAATTTCATTTATCCTGCGATTCCTTTTTACATTTTTAAATTGAAGTGTATTTGAAAAATTAATAACAGTTTTATTCGTAAGTAACTCGGAAGAATCGTGATACACGTACACGTAGACATTCACGAATAACATAATCGCGGTACGTGTTTATTTAATTGCATAGTGGTTAGTGCCTGAAAGGATTATTTGTGGATACTTGTGGACACTGTGGACAATCGTGGGGCGTGTATAATCGCATGTGGGTGATTTTTGTTCACAACATTGTGTATTGGAACTGGCATTCACCCTTTCTCTGTGAAAATCTCGTCGGGCGAGTTTTGATATGCCCTTCTGGATTTTCATAAGAAGGTTGAATCTTATTCAACGTAAGGTGTTCGCATTCCCATAAGTGGACAAAAATCTAAGGCTGTCGATAATGTCGGTAAGCAGAATTTTTCATGCTGCGTGAGAACCACTAGCACTCGCCTGCCGCAACCGTCCGCGCGAACGCAGCTGTTTAGCGGATTGTCATTCTACAGGCGGAACTTTAAATGTTAATAACTTTGCAACGAAGCCTCCATCAACAAATTAGTATTCTTGATTTTCGTCTTATTTTGGCCTCTACTATCGCTCATTAAAATTTTTGCTAGAGGTGGCCGAACACCCTGTATATAATTGGCGTAAGATGTTTTGGAGTCATTTCATTTAATAAATGCAATTGATTATTTATTTGTAATTTTTCCTTTAATTCGTAATCAGCAACCTCGATAGTAACTATGTATCAAATTTCAGGTGATTCCGACATTTCTTTCGCATATGTGTGAGCTATATCGGAGCCGCCATTTTGTTTTTTTAAATTATGACTTTTGATTGTAATCAGCAACCTCGATAGTAACTATGTATCAAATTTCAGGTAATTCCGACATTTCTTTCGCATATGTGTGAGCTATAACGGAGACGCCATTTTGTTTTTTTAAATTATGACTTTTGATTTGTAATCAGCAACCTCGATAGTAACTATGTATCAAATTTCAGGTAATTCCGACATTTCTTTCGCATATGTGTGAGCTATATCGGAGCCGCCATTTTGTTTTTTTTAATTATGACTTTTGATTCGTAATCAGCGACCTCGATAACCCCTACCTACAAATTTTTAGCTAAATTGAAGAACTCCTTCATATTATGGCCAACTTTTCGGCATTTGGGACCACTGTGCGTCGTGAGGAAGGCATTTGTCTGAAGATTCTGTTAGCGTCGAGGGAATCGTCGAGGGAAGGAGGTGCCATTTCGTCATCGACACGGGCTCATGAAGTTTCATAAGAGTGACAAAACTTGCGCGGCGGGAGTACAAGAAAACGTTAACATTTGCTCAGTTTCCGGTGAGAAGTTACCAATTCTCGGAAAGCGACGTTTTCCCATATCTATTGGGAGCCTTGAAACCGAGGAGGATTTCCTTTTAATCGACATGGTTGAAAAGTGCATATTGGGAACGAACTTCCTCCGTAAACATTCCTGCCAATTGGATTTCATTTTGCAAAAACTACGGATCAGAGGACATCAAGATATGGATTTGAAGAGGAATCATCTTGAAGACCGAGTTCTGCCGCTTGCGGAAGCGAAGAGTGAAGCTTCTACTCCAGGATTTCTTCAAGATCTGTACGGACGTTGCTCGCTTGATCTTTCCGAACGGCAGAAGACTGCATTCCGAGGATTGTTGAGTGAGTTTCAAGACGTTTTCGCCAGGGATCCTGATCAAGTGGGAAGTTGTGATGTCGTCCAGCACAGAATTGACACCGGGGATAATCGCCCGATCAAACAACCACCACGTCGTCTGCCCCTGCATCGCCGTGGAGAAGTCGAAGAACTACTGGCAAAAATGGAAAGGCAGGGAGTTATTGAGAAATCGAGAAGTCCGTGGTCTTCGCCGATTGTACTTGTGAAGTAGAAGGATGGAAGTACCCGATTCTGTGTAGATTATCGTCGTCTTAACGATGTATCGAGGAAAGACTCCTATCCGCTTCCCAGGATTGAGGACACGTTGGATGCCCTGGCTGGTGCAACATGGTTTTCGACAATAGATTTGCAAAGCGGTTACTGGCAAATTGCAGTACATGAAGAGGATAAGGAGAAGACTGCATTTTGTGTTGGTACCGGACTTTGGCAATTCAAGGTAATGCCGTTTGGACTCTGCAATGCTCCTGCTACCTTCGAACGTCTTATGGATACAGTTTTGGCGGATTTGAATTGGAAAATCTGTCTGGTATACCTGGACGATGTAATAATTTTTGGAAGAAATTTTGAGGAAGAGATTGGAAATTTGAGAAGAGTTTTCACCCGCCTGCGCAAAGCGAGATTGGTCATGAGCCCGAAGAAATGTAATTTCTTTTGCCGAGAGGTTAAATACCTCGGTCACTTTTCGTGGGGAAAATCTTCGAAAGACTCCCTCCCACCTCTTTGGGGAGAGGCGGGAGGGGTGTGTGGGATTCCCCGCGCCCATTATAACGGGCGCGGGACCTACCCACTAAAAACCCCACGGTGACCCTTCCGCACGATTTGGGAGGATACCGGGAATCGCTCGAAGCATACTTCCGGTATCCTCCCCGTGCCCGCGCTTTGCGCCCACCCGCGGGGGGACAAACGGTCCCCCCGGTAATCGCCCTGTCTCATAGCGGCAGGACGAGGCCACTTCGTCCTGCCGCCATCCGTCCCGGGGCCGCGTCTAGTGGCGGCTGCGAGCCCCAACTCGCAAATACCTCGGTCACTTTGTCTCCGAACGGGGCGTCAGGACGGACCCCGAAAAGATAGCGGCGGTACGAGACTGGCCGGTTCCCAAGAATCAGACGGAGCTGCGAAACTTTTCAGCAATTGCAAAGCCCTTGTATCGCTTGACGGAGAGTAAAGTTCCTTTTCAATGGACAGAAGAATGCCAGGGGGTTTTCGAAGACTTTGATCTGAGGGTCCAGGGTTCGAGTTCCTGTTCGGGCGCCAATTTGTGACCGTTCCCCCGTGGACGGTCCGGTTCGGTTCGGGGGGCGCGGAGGAAGATCGTGGCCGACCCAGTCGGTTGGCCAAGGTTCGGACGGAGTGAGTGACGGAGACAGATACTGGCGGTAACTCGTTTATTTGTTAGGCTTACGTGGTAACGCGGTTGAACATACAATTCTTTACGGCTAGTCGCGGATGAACATACAATTCTTACTGGCTAGTCGCGGATGAACATACAATTCTTACTGGCTAGGCGCGGACAATTTCACGGCTTACTGGCTAGTCGCGGACGGTTTCACGGCTTGATGGCTAGTCGCGGACAATTTACACGGTTTACTGGCTAGTCGCGGACAATTTACACGGCTTACGGCTAGTCGCGGTGAGCGGTCGTTCGCTCGGCGGTAGCGAGCGTTCGGCTGCTCGGGTTGGGGAGGATGTACAATACCCCACCGACGCTTCCACTAGGCTTGCGTTGATGGTGGGGCCCGGGTGGGAACGGCGGGAGCGGATAGTCGACCAACGTTCTGATCACTGACTGGCGGCGGGTGGCGGGGTACGGCCGAGGGGGCGGCTGGTGAGGAGCGTAATACCCTACCGACGCTTCCACAAGGCTTGCGTTGGTGGTAGGGCCCGGGTAGGAGCGGCAGGATCGGTTTGTCGACCAACGTTCTGATCATTGACAGGAGGGTGGGGGTGTTGGGGTGGCCGTAGCGGGAGCGGGTTGAGGCAGTACCCTACCGACGCTTCCACAAGGCTTGCGTTGGTGGTAGGGCCCGGGTAGGAACGGCAGGATCGGATTGTAGGTCAACGTTCTGACCATTGACAGGAGGGTCGGCGGAGCGGTCTCGAGAGTGCCCCTCGCACTCTCGGTTTCCAAAATAGCGGACTCGTACAGATTGATTCGCACAAACGGTTACGACAACCTCTCGTCACTTTATCTGGCTTCGGCGAGCTGGGTACGAGTCCGCCTTATCTGGCCGGTGGCCCGGGTTTTATACGCGGCGGTCGTGAAATCGGTTGCGCGAATTCGCGGCCGCGAGTCTAATTACCGCCGCGCATAATTAACGGTGCCAAGGCGCGGCCGCCTAGCGGTCGCGCGAGGCACTACCGCGGAGACTCTGTCGCGACGGAGCTCGGTCCGCGATTCGGGGAGGGGCGTGCGCGTTACAACTTGAAGACGCATCTTGCGAAGTTTCCTGTTTTGGCTTACCCCTTGCCTAACGCGGATTTCATCCTGGACACTGACGCTTCAAACAATGCAATTGGAGCCGTCCTTTCTCAGTTTCAAGATGGCCAGGAGAAGGTGATTGCGTATTTCTCGAAGGTGCTGGGAAAGGCGGAAAGAAATTATTGCGTGACAAGGAGGGAGCTGTTAGCTATCGTGAAATCCATAGAGCATTTCCACCATTACCTATATGGCCGGAAGTTCTTGGTGAGGACGGATCATGCTTCTTTGAGGTGGCTCCTCTCTTTTAAGAATCCTGAGGGACAGACTGCAAGATGGATAGAGCGTCTTCAACAGTACGACTTCGAGATTAAACACCGTGAGGGAAAGAACCACGGGAATGCAGACAGCCTTTCTAGAAGACAGCCTTTCTGTTTTCGTCTGGAGCAAGGTCGCGAAGAGGAGCATCTTGTCTTCAGAACCATCTATGTATCTGCGAAGACGGAAGATTGGATTAAGGCCCAGGAAGAGGATGAGGATCTGCAATTTATTCGGCAGTCGAAGATTGAAGAGAATAAACCCACTTGGCAAGAGGTTTCAGCACTTTCCCCTGAAGCGAAGTACTTCTGGAAAATCTGGGATTCGTTGGAGGTACATCATGTTTTATTGTTCCGGAGGTGGGAATCTGCTGGAGGAGAGGAGGCCAGTTGGCTATTGGTGGTACCGAAGAGTAAGATTACCGAAGCCCTCCAGGAATGCCATGATACGCCTTCTGGAGGTCACTTCGGGGTGAAGAAAACTTGGGCGAAAATTCGACAACGCTTCTTTTGGCCGAACCACCGAAGGGATGTGGAGGATTGGTGTCGCCGGTGCCATAGCTGTTCCGCGAGGAAAGGACCTGCGGAGAAGGGAAGAGGGACCATGAAGGTTTATAACGTAGGAGCACCTTTTGAGAGGATAGCGCTCGACGTTGTTGGTCCCCTGCCGAGGTCTTCCGCTGGGAACAGATTTGCGCTGGTTGTGATGGATTATTTTTCGAAGTGGCCAGAGGTGATTCCACTTCCTAACCAGCGAGCGACAACAATTTCCACAGCGTTGCTGAAGGAAGTGATAAGCCGACACGGAGTTCCGCTCGAGCTGCACTCCGATCAGGGCCGGAGTTTTGAGTCAAGCATCTTCAAGGAGCTAATGAAGATGCTTGGAAGTAAGAAGACGAGGACAACTCCATTACACCCTCAGTCGGACGGGCTCGTAAAGCGGATGATAAGAACCTTGTTGCGATATCTGTCTCAGTTTGTTGCAGAACAGCAAAAGGACTGAGATGAATGGATTCCAACGTTCTTGCTTGCTTATCGTTCTTCGCAACATGAAGTGACACAGAATACGCCGTCGATGGTCCTCACGGGAGCTGCGCCTTCCTCTGGATCTTCTAAGGGGAGCTGTTTCTTCTAAGGGGAAAGAAGAAGATGGTTACATCGAGAAAACCAGAAAAAGAATAGAAGAAATTCATAAATTCGTTCGACAGCGGATGCGAATTTGTTCGGAGAGAACGAAGTCGTGGTATGATTCGTTCTCGAGATCAATTTCCTTTGTTCCTGGAGAGAAGGTGTGGTTGTATAATCCTCGAAAAACGAAGGGACGATGTCCGAAGCTCCAGTACGACTGGGAGGGACCCTACGAGGTGAAAAATCGGCTTAATGAGTTGATTTATCGAATAGCTCGTTCACCGAAGTCCAAACCGAGGGTCGTACATGTGAATCGACTCGCTCGGTATGATTCACGGGAGGTTTCCTGCAAGGATACAGGGAGATGAGGATCGAGGAGGATGGCCGACATCTTCGCCCAAGAAGAGGACGTTTCGTCGCAGAAGGCTAGGGTGGGGGTTACTTGCTGGCGGCGGACAGCCTCTCTCCTTTGCGTGTCGCAAACGGTCGTGGAAGCGTAATCCTCACCGGGAGGGTTACCCCACAACCAGGGCTCCATCCGGATGGGGTTCTGGTGGCCGGACTGCAAAGTCGTAGTATGTTCCGGACAACCATTTCATCGAGGAAATTCTCCTTGATGATTGGGGAACATTACTAGGGGGGCTGTTCTGTTTAGCTGGGGGAACTCACATCCGAGAAGACGTCAAGAAAGAAGCGCGCAAGTCGCAAGTATTCAAGGGGAAGGGCGAGGAGCAGTCGGGATCTCTTCATTCTCGCAGAGGAATTTTGGAAGTTGCACCGGCGTCTTGCTCAAGGTTTTTGAGTGGTTTTCCTTGAGACGGAGGACGAATGTCAAGGCGCTAACTGTCTGGTAAAGGCCACTCAGGTAAACGTTCGATCTATTCGTTTATTTACTTTACAGACAGAGGTGTTTAAAACTCGAGGCAGATTTGGAGGTTGGAGGCTCACACTGAAGTTGCCTGTCCGAGCTGAATCTGCCGAGGTCGGGATGTCCGCGTTTTGAAGAGGGGGAGCAGTGTTGCGACGGACTGAAGATGCATCGTTGCGGCAACGTGAAGACTGTTCCGCAACGATGTGAAACTGCTCCTTCGAACGAGCGGAAGCGAGAGCCCGTTCCTTCTGGTTGCCAGAGGAACCGGCAACGATTCAAAAGAGCAGAACTACGAGAGACCTCGTAGAGTAAAGACGTGTTGACAAAGCTCCGTTAATAAAGTTCCCTATTTATCAGTTCTTAGTTTCTAGTTTTGTGTTTAGTTATTGTGTTTTGATGAGTTCAACAAGAAACGCCTCGCACCGGCGCAACAATATTTTCGCATCGTCGAAAGGGTCCGACGACGCCGTTTATTGGTCTTTAAATCCAAACAGCCGGTCTTAATACGATTATACGTGACAAAAACCTCGCCTGTCTTGCCGGCGTCTGGCGGCTGCTCGCGTCACGCTGTTCTGAAACAAAAGAGACGGAACGAGGTGTAAATATACGGTAACGTGAGTCACGCTTTCCGTCTCGTTTTAATGTACACGCGCTCCTGATTGTGCTCGTCGCGCTCAGGAGCGGGAAACTCAGCTGCCGCGTTACGCGGCTAAGCTAGTGGACTGTATATGTTGTGTGCGTTCCCTTTAAACCGGGAAACTTCTTATTGCAGTTTTGGGAAGACGAGATTCAACCTCTTTTCTTCCTCGACTGCAGTTTTTGACTGTCGTAGGAGAGGGTAACGGGTGGAGGTTGTAAGGCTGCAACCGTACCCGCTCCTCGGCCCTTTTTTACCACCTTATTGCGTGCGTACGGGCACGGTGTGATGCAGGTGTGCCAACGGCGCCCTTGGGTCGACTTACGATTGGGCCTGACACCACGTAGCTTAATGAATTAACGTCCTACGCACAGTGACCGTACTAGACTGGCGATCTTTGGAGGTATTCTGCGATTCGTCGTAAGCTGGGAGTGAAGTTGTCCCACACTTCGACTAGAAGGTGGTAAATCCACCCAGGGTATTTTATACACCCCTGGATTGTGGGTTCCGAACCGTTTAATATTCAAGAGAGGTACGAGAATCAACCTCGATACCTTAAACACGACCTCTGATTGCAGCGATACGTGTTTTCTTTTACTTTTTGATTTTTCAGACCAAGGTGGGTCGTAGCCACTGCTGAATACCTCGGATACGATCTCTGATTACAGGGATACGAGTCTGTATTCAGGCTGAGGTGAATCGTACCCACTGCTGAAATCGAAATCTCGGATTATAACCTGCGAGATTTTACAGTCAATTAATCAATTAATCAGGTCGTGTTCCGATCTGATCTTATTAATAGGTAAGCGATTATGGAAGTATTGACGGTACCGGATGGTTTCCCTATCCGTTTTCGTCGAGACCTTCCTCGCGCTTCCGACTCTAATTTTAATTGAAATTAAATAACGTGTGTGGAAGTTAAGACGTTACCGGATGGATTGCCAATCCGTTTTTTCGTGTTAAACTTCCGTACCACGTTGGTAATTTCTCCGATAGTTCGAGTAGCTCAGAACTAGTCGGCCGTTTTGGAATTCAAGGGGGAGCGGGTTCGTATGCCCATGTGCTCGCTACCGATTCCAGATTCAAAGTGACGATCCAGCACGGTTAGTCAAATTCGGAGGGGAGAATCTCCGACTAGCGGCGCTGTAGACGAATTTGAATTCGTCTTTGTCCAACTTATTATTGTCGTACCTTCTCTTTATACACGCGCCGAAACGTTAGCTCGAAATCACGCGTAATTTCGTCGATCGCGTGATGTTTCGAAGAAATCCGTATGTGACAGTTTTTATAACCTGTCTTGTTTTCGCGTAGCGGACACGAGAGTCGAACAGTCTCGAGTCGGTTACATACGCAGAAAAACAATACCGGGTGACGAATAATATTTTACTATTCTTATACGCATCGAATTAACGCGATATTTAAACAAGTTAGTTAGTTTGCAGTTTGTTAGTTAGTTTGCAGTTAGTTACATAGCTTGTAAGTTACTTAGACTGTTTGCAGTTATTTAGTTAGTTTGTCAGTTAGTTAGTTAGTTTGCAGTTAGTAGTTAGTTGGGTAGTTTTTAGTAATTAGTGTGTAGTCAGTTAGTTTGACAGTTGGGTAGTTAGTTGCAGTTAGTCAGTTAGTTAGTTAGTTTGGTCAGTTAGTTCGTTAGTTTGTTTGAAATAGTTAGCTAGTTGTCAGTTAGTTAGTTAGTTTGTCAGTTAGTTAGTTAGTTTGACAGTTAGTTAGTTAGTTTGCAGTTAGATAGTTAGTTTGTCAGTTAGTTAGTTAGTTTGTCAGTTAGTTAGTTAGTTTGTCAGTTAGTTAGTTAGTTTGCAGTTAGTTAGTTAGTTTGTCAGTTAGTTAGTTAGTTTGTCAGTTAGTTAGTTAGTTTGTCAGTTAGTTAGTTAGTTTGCAGTTAGTTAGTTAGTTTGTCAGTTAGTTAGTTAGTTTGCAGTTAGTTAGTTAGTTTGTCAGTTAGTTAGTTAGTTAGTTGTGTAGTTAGTTAGTTTAGTTAGTTAGTTAGTTTGTAGTTAGTTAGTTTGTCAGTTAGTTAGTTAGTTTGTCAGTTAGTTAGTTAGTTGTCAGTTAGTTAGTTAGTTTGCAGTTAGTTAGTTAGTTTGTCAGTTAGTTAGTTAGTTTGCAGTTAGTTAGTTAGTTTGTCAGTTAGTTAGTTAGTTTGCAGTTAGTTAGTTAGTTTGTCAGTTAGTTAGTTAGTTTGTCAGTTAGTTAGTTAGTTTGTCAGTTAGTTAGTTAGTTTGCAGTTAGTTAGTTAGTTTGTCAGTTAGTTAGTTAGTTTGCAGTTAGTTAGTTAGTTTGTCAGTTAGTTAGTTAGTTTGCAGTTAGTTAGTTAGTTTGTCAGTTAGTTAGTTAGTTTGCAGTTAGTTAGTTAGTTTGTCAGTTAGTTAGTTAGTTTGTCAGTTAGTTAGTTAGTTTGTCAGTTAGTTAGTTAGTTTGCAGTTAGTTAGTTAGTTTGTCAGTTAGTTAGTTAGTTTGCAGTTAGTTAGTTAGTTTGTCAGTTAGTTAGTTAAGTAGTGTATCTATTCGTGTTCTAACCCAAGGGGCAATGAGGGGTGCTCGGCGCGCGGGGGATTGCGGCGCGGGGAAACGCATGGCGTGCGGCCTGCGGGGAGTGGAAAATTGGTTGCCACAGAGACCGCTCCAGACCTGGCCCACCGTCGGAAATTTGTTCAGACGGAGGAAATGATCCCCGAAAACTTTTTAGATTGGTTGCGTGC
>NW_025106809.1:0-16414 GCF_013123115.1 Colletes gigas
CATCATGTAAGCCTATGAAAGCCAATAAGTGTCAATGAGCGCTATATAAAGGCTTTTTAGCCTTATTCTTTCTTCTCATGAGAGCCAATAAAAGTCAATAAAAGCCTTTATTTTGGTTAGTTTTTGGTTAATTTTTCAAATAACAAAATCTCTCATCTTTTCTGCTAAATCATCATTCATTTTCTTTGTCACATGACTATAAATTCTTAAAATCATCTGCTCGTTAGAATGACCTACTCGTTCCATAATACTTTTTATAGGTACACCCATTTCTATCAACAATGAAATATGAGAATGCCTAAGCATATGTAACGTATATTTTCTTTCATCTGTTTCTTTTCCTAAAACTGAACAAGTTTTTTTGAAATGAGATGATAGATTAACATAACCGAATATTCCACCTTTTTTATCTACGAAAACAAAAGAATCATCCTTTAAATTTGTACGAAAATAATTTAATATCTCGATACAACGATTATTTAAAGTAATTGTTCTATATGATTCTACAGTTTTAGGAGTTTGTAGTTCTCTTTCCTTTTCAGAGACACCCAAGTGGTTTTAAAGTATGTTGCACACTTAAAGTTTGTTTCTCAAAATCTATATCTTCCCATTGCAAACCTAAAGCTTCACCAATACGAAGTCCTGTCAGAAATAAAAACTCGTATAATAACAATTTTCTAACATCTCTTTCATAAGGTCTATTCTTTTCAAGAATAAATCTCATTTCATCAAGATTTAAGAATTTATTTTGTTTCCTCTTTAAATCTTCTAAAGTTTTCTTTTCTTTAGGAAGTACGACACGTTCCATTGGATTTTTTTCAATATAACCTATGCTTTTAGCGTAAGTAAAAAATAAGTTGTATTGTGTTCTTCTTAATCTCCTACTAGCTGATGAAAGGTTAGAGTTCAAAAGAAATGATTGGATTTGTGAAGATTCAATATTTGATATTTCTTCTGACCCAAATTTTTGCAAAAATTTACTGAACCCTGCCTTTTCAATAAATAAAGTTGATGGCTTCAGTTCTTCTTGTCTTATTTTTGCCAATCTTCAAAAATACATGAAAGTGTTATAGATTCATTTTTTATCTCTTTTTTTGTTTGAGCAGAGTTAATTTTCTCAACTAATCTTAATTTAGCTTCTGACTGAGAAACACGACTTTTTGAGTTCATGGTAACCGAAACCTGTCTCCATTTTTTTAAATTTTCATCAAAAAATTTCTCGTAATATCTATATTTCCCATTTTCTAATTTTTAAAAAACATCTTTTCTCCTATTTTTGATAAAAATATCAAGTAAGAAAAAGCGTGTATGGTAAATATTATACCATTTCATAGTGCTTTTTTATACTCTTTTTCTTTATAACGTAAATATTCCTCATAGCCTGCAAGATTTATTCTCACCGTTCTATGACCAAATTTTTCAACATATTTTTTAAAGTATTCATTTGACCTCATAGCCTGTAAATCTCTTGTAATTGTCCTTAGTGAAAATCCGAATCTTATGCAAAGTTCTTGTCTTGTTACTAAATCTCCCATTTTATTACCTTTCTAACGCAAAAAAATAGAGCAAGATTTCTCCTGCTCTTTTCCTTTCTTCTCTTATTGTGGATACTCTTTAGCTAATTGATTCAAATCTCTTGAATACCATTCAAACCATTGTGCATAGTCGTTACCGTCCTTTTGTATTGAGTTTTCATCCCATACGTCAGCCCAAAAAGGAGGTTTCCCCTTTGGCATAGCATAACAACCTATCCAAGTTCTTCCATCACCTTCCCATCTACTATCAATCACAAAACCTTTACTCTTTAAATCTAGCCACGCTAGTCGCTCCATTTCTCGTTGTTCCATTTTTACCTCAATTCTTTAACATTTCAAATTTTTTTCTTGAACTATGATAAATTGCTACTGTCATCTCCTCATGACCTCTTGCACTTATTTGAATTTCATTCCAAGCCGTATTATAGAAAAAATAAATACGTTCAACTCCTTCATAATCTTCCCCAAATTCATCTAACAATTCATCACAAATTTCTTGAATTTCTCCTTGATGTTCTTTTAAAAATTTTTCGTAACGATCCATTTTTTCTTCTCCTTTAATGAATAACAAAAAAGAGCAAGATTTTTTATTGCTCCCTCAAAATAGTCTTATAATTCTTTTTCTAATTCCTGCATTCTATAATTTATTTCTAACGAGTAAATGCTGTGCCAACATTCTATTTTAAAGCATTCAAGGTCTAAGTTATTAATATCATGTTCTACAGGATACGCTTCATCTGTCGAATAGTTTTCATATTTATTATAACCAAGCTCATTTAAAACTTTTCTTAAAAGTTTAAGATTTTTTCTTGTCGCTCTATATCTTTTAAACTCCATTTCCACCTCTTCTAATTAATAATTTAAGATGCTCAACCAGTTCATATCACTTAAATTTCTACTTTCAGCAAGTATTCCACTTATTGAAAATCCTTGCTTTTCTAAATCATCCGCATATCTTTTTAGATAGCGAACACTATTATCTAAATTGTTCGCAAAAATACTTAATCTTTGCCGATACCGCTGTTCCAATTGAACAAGGAAAATAACATGGTCAGAAAATACATGAATAAATGCTTTGTCTATCTGCAAATAACCCAACATTTTTTCTTCTAAGATTCCCCATTCTTTTTTAGATTTTATAATACTACTTTCTTGTATTGCTTTAATTTTCCCAATTGCTATTTTTAGTTGTTCAGCCCATACTATAACTTCAGATAAAGTCGCATAAGGGTAGAGTTTTAATTCTCCTTCTATTTCTCGCAGTCTGTGGTCAAAGTGTCTGAAATTATTCTCTAATACCCTTTCTGACATTTTCCCACTTGCTCTAACTTCTTCAAGTTCGGTCATACTCTCTCCTTTCCATTGTTCGGAAATAACTTTCAAAACCTTGGTATTTTCAACGTGAAAACTAAGTTAATACCGAACATTATTTATTTTCCAATCACATAATGCAATTGACTGGCTTGTGCTTTTGTTAAAACTTGGAAAGTATATACTGTGCTAAAACCAGTTCCTGATTGTGAAATTAAGACTGAACCGTCTGAATGTATTCCTTCTACAAAAGCCACGTGACCGTAAACAGGGTCTGCGTTCCATTGACCACCTACCGTTTGACCGCCACTAAAACTAACCGCACTATGAAGTGTTGGAGATGTCGTTACAGTATATCCTGCTTGATGTTGCCAGTCAGCACCATTTCCCATATACATTCCAAAAGTAATGCCGAAATCTTTGGCTCGATTCCATGTAAACCACGTACATTGTTTATACTCATAACTTGTCGCAAGATAACCACTTGTATCAATGGGCTTATCCAAAGTCCAACCTGAAGGTATATCTGGAGTAATTCCTGAACCGCCACCAGTTCCACTATCACCACCAGTCGTCATGAACGTGTACCAATATTCCGCAAAACCTTGACGTTTTGAAAGGCTATCAACCGCCCCTGCACGTTCCCACTTTCGCATAATATCTTCAGTCGTTTGCTTAACATTAGTTCCTTTGACTAATTGTTTAAGTAACGTTGAATCTGTACCGTCTTGCTCAAACATGAACTCAACTTGAAGATTAGTACCTGTCCAAGATTTTTTCTGACTTTTCGCATAGTTAAGTAAGTTTACTCGCCTGCCACTATCCCATTGAGCCAAGCCGAAAGCATAACCGCCTAAAGTGGTATCCATTGCTTTTGCTTCATTATAAGTTGCATTAGATTGAATAATTGAAGGTTGAAGTTCACTTTCTGCTTGATTATTACCAAGTAAAGCAGCAGCCCCTTCTTTTGTTCCACCTTCTTTTAGAACTCTATCCCAAATCACTTTTGCAGTTTGTTGCTGTGGTGTATTGGTATTAATATCTGTATCTGAAGAAGAATTTGAACCAACAAATAATGAAAAGAAAGCTAATATTGGCAATAAAAGCAACAAAAAAGGAAGGCTAACTAATATAACCTTCCGCTTAATTGCTTTTTTCATTTTCACCCCCTATTTTTCATCAATCACAAATGGATTGTTAAGTTTTTGATTGGTATCATTATTATCCCAAGGATAGTTTGGTTTACGTTTAAAACTACTATGACTGCCTTTTTCCTTTTCAAATCTTTCAGCCATTCTACCTGCTGATTGTTTCATTGCTCTTTTATCTAACTTTTCTTTAGCTAAAGCTTTTTGCTTATTTTTAGCTAATTCTGATAGATTAGGTTTTTCTTGGTCAGGAACAGCTTCACGCATTCTACGCTCAATTGCTCTTGCTTGAAGTTGAGTTTTATTTTTATCATAAAGAGCTTGAATCGAAGCATTTTTTTCTTTATTTTTTTGTTCCATCTTTTGAGCAAGATTTGGGTTATTCATAGTTTTTCGTTGTTGATACTGTTTGCGATAGTCAGCTACTTTTCGTTTTAGCAGATTAGGATTTTCAAATTTCTGTTTGCGTTTTTCCAAACGTTGTTTGATTTTTTCTTCTTTAGCCTGTAGTTTTTGACCTTTTTTAGTATCAGGATTTGCTTTATCTGTTTTATTCATGGTACGGTCTGCTTTTTTATTCAAGCCACCATGCCACAAACTACCAGTTCCACCTGTAAATCGTTGTTTAGCTATTTCTTTCGCTTTACCAGTTGCCATTTGACCAGCAGTTAAACCTGCGACCAGTCCTGCTGAAGAACCTGCCAAAAGTGGAGCTTTAATCATATTTGAGCCTTTTCTGCGAACATTTGAAAGTAAGCTATCCATACGACCTGCAAAACCACTATCACTAAGATGTCCTGCTTTGAAAATATCTAAGATTTTTTGACGTTTCTTAAATAAGATAATATATACAATGAATTTTATAAGGGTGATAAAGAAATAATCACTCCCAATCATTGAGGTTACTGTAGAAGAAACAATACTATCTAAAACACTAATTAAAGCTGTACCAATAACGACTACATTAGAAACAATCAATGCCCCGCCTGTTGCTTTTGCCCATCTTAAAATCACTACGTCAAAGACAGGAAATAAGGAAAGAATCCCCACAAATGGCAGTAAAAGTAAGAGAATTAAGAAAAACATTCTCATTACAAAAGCCATTATCGCAAAAGCTAGGTAAATAAAACCGACTAATATTGCATTGAAAATACTTGCTAGAGCAGTTAATACTTTTTCACCCATTTTTTTCGAGGTCAAATGTGAATCTTTTAAATCAGATTGAATCGCTTTTATCTTGTCATTATCATCCCCTGAAGTTAGGAGATTGACAATGTTATCTTCAGAGATATTAGATGAACCATCCGCATTTATTTTCACATTGTCAAAATTAAGGTAAAGAAAGGGAACTTCAACCATTGTCGTTTTTAAATCATTAGAATTTTTCGCAGAAACACCTGCCACCTTAACCGTTGACATCAAAGTAGTTGTAACATCATTTAAAGCAGTATTAACTTGTTCAGTTAACTTTTGACCACCATTAATAAATAGACCTACCAGTATCATCACAAGCGCCAATTTTCTGACCCCTTCAAAAAAGCGACGTTTAAACCAGTAAAATAAAAGACTACTAATAACAGCTATCGCAATAATTGGATAAAGTTGAGGGTTAGAAAATTGATTATAAATATTTTGAACTGTCACGAACAATTGGGCTGTCCATTGAGTGATTAATGAATCACTATTTAACTTTTCATTGACCGCATTCACAAAACGATAAATTGTTTTTGTAACAAAAAATTGAGAACGAATGAAAAAAGTTTGCATTCCTGCATTCATTGAACCTGTTAGAAATTTTCCATCATCAAAATACATATAAGAAGTATAATTATCTAAATTTGCTCTTGCCTTTTTTCTTTCCGCTTCAGTCATGACTTTACTTGGAGAATCATCCGAGCCAAAATCATCTAAATTATCAATTGGTGGTTTAATCGTTCCGTCAGTTATTGATGAATTAGAAGATGAATCTGTTTTATCCTTTGAATCATTTTTGGAACTATTCTTATCACCTGAAACTGAAAAATCAGGAGTAGAGGGCGGAGTAAAGCCTGTATCCGCAAAAGTATGCAGGGCTGAAGGCATAAAAAATGCTAATAGCCCTACAAATAACAACATTTTCTTTTTCACTATGCCACCGCCTTTGCTGATTCCATTTCACTAAACGTTGTTTTAAAGCATTCATTCAATGCTGAATTTTGACCATGAATTACAACACGACCAATCCGACCGAAAGGGTCTTTAGCAAGGGCTTGACCTTTAGTTTGATTTTCATACCAAGTTATCACATCTTCGTCATCATCAGGTAAACCAAATGCTTGAAGAACTGCCTTTGTATTTCCAGTTTCTTTAAAAGCAAAAATTGTTCCAAAAGCTGTATCATCTTCATCAGATGAACCATCTTTTACACTTTGAGTAATCAAAGCCAAGAAATTATTTTCCGAACGTCCAACACGCTTCATCCGCATTAAAATACCTTTTCCAATATCCGTTGTATTAAAGAACCAACCTTCATCAAGGAAAATAACCGTTTCTTGGTCTCGATTTCTTGCACCAAAGAATCGACAAAAATCACCTAACGCATACATGATAATATCTGACATTTTATTTTGAGCTGTTTTTACTTCACCTGATTTAGCTAGATTAAGTCCTGTAACCCCTAAAACGGTGATGTGGTCGTCCATACTAACTGACGGATTTTTACCTTCTGAAAAGACAAGTTCTAGCATTGTACCTGATATTTTTGAAAGGATATTTTCCGAACGGTCTTTAATAAGTTCTTCTTTTGATTTTGCCATTTCTTTAAAAACATTAAGCAATCCAACAGTTTCACCTTTTGCTCTTCTTTCAATGACTTGTTGTAAATGATAGTTAAATGAGTTTTCAAATCTATCATCTTCAGTCAATTTTGTACCAATCAGCCCTTCAGTAACTTGTGTAGAAAGTTCTTTTGCTTGTTCACTTTCCAAAAATACAATAGGGTCTAATGCCCCAATATTCTTTTTATCTTTTGTATTTAGACTGACAAAATGAATATGATTAATATAATCAATCAAAGGCTTATGATAAGCAAACTCTAGATTTCTAATTCTTCGTTCCAAAATTTCATCATCTTCAATAAGAGCGACTAAATCCGCTATTTTTTCTTCCATTTCTGGCAAATAAGATTCTAATTTATCCCTCACATATAAAAACTGTGATTTCATCTCATCTTTAGGGTCAATATAAAGGCTCAACCCTTTTAAGATAGAATGATAAACAAATGCAAGTTTTGCGAAGAAAGATTTACCTGAACCTGTATCACCAAAAATACCCACATGAGGACTATCTCCTAATTTCCCTTCAATATCTTCTTTATTGGCTTGAAACATATTCCAGAAAAACGGAGTAGGTGAACTTGCAATTGCCTTTTCATAGTTTCCTGCCCAATTTAAAGTGGTATGGTCAACACGTCCAAAGTAAAATCCAATATCTGAACCCACTTTTTGACTGACAAAAAACAAGTTTTCAACAAAAGCAGACACTTTCATATTTTGAACCCAATATCTGTCTGAACGTGTCAATTCTTCAGTTGAACGCATTTTATAAAAAAGATAAGGCTGATCCCATTGACTAGGAACAATTTTAACTCCTAAACTTTCCATGGCAGTCATTAACATCTTCTTATAATAATTAATTTCTTCAGGAGTTGAACCAGTAATCGCAAAAACAGGTAAGAAGTCTAGGAAATATTCCCCATTATCTACCCCAGAAATAATATCTTCAAGAATCATATACGCACCAACAGATGAAGATTTTGTCACATTTCCTTTTTCATCTGCTTCTGAAAGTTCCGTACCAATTCTATCTCGATTTCTCTCTGCGGTAGCTTCCATTCCTAAAGCCCCTTTATTTTTTCTAAATCGAGCCTTGATACGAAATTCAACTGGAAATGGTAAAGTTTGCAAGTGTTCGATAAGATGAATATTATTAACCACTTCTGGATAATCAGCCAATGGTAAGAATTTTAATAGGCTACTTCCTTGTGGATGATGAATTTCTAATAGTCCATCGGAGCGAACATCTATCGTTGTATCATCCATATTTTCAATGGCATTTTTAACATCAGCTAACACTTCATCTTTATTGACTTCAATACCACGTAAATAATTAAGTGAATTATAAAGGAGCGTTTCTTCTCTCTTCAAAGGGCGAGCCTGAAGTAAATTTAAATTCATTTCTAAATCTGAAGCCGTTTGTTTATAGGATTCATACCAATTAAGATTGAATTCTAATTCTCTACGAATCAAATTTACAACAGATTTTCTGAAACGTTGCCAGCCTTCTTTCATCATTTTTCTTAAATCACCTGAAAATGAGAAATCACTCAAAGGAACAGTTAAAAAGAATTTATAATGATGTAAGTTTCCTAATTCATTCATTAATTCTGAATAAGACTGCTCTAATAGATACTCTCCAAATTCACGAGTTCTAGGGTCGCAATCTTTTAATAATATTTCATATGATTTAAGTAAATCTTTTGAAAGTGGCTTCACTAAAATTTCAAAGCCTAAATTTTCGTATAAACTGGTAATGACTGCTTGTGTCGCTTGTTTGTGTGCCTCTTTTCCTTTATTATCCATCATTGAGATAATAGACGCAGGCACTTCAAACATTGCAAATACTGTGCCATCATCTTTTAAAACTAAATTATCATGCACCGATAATACGTGATTTTCCCATATTGCTTTTTTCTTCATTTTTCTTCTAATTCCTCTTTTCCTTTTCTTAATGGATGAATCCATCCCTTATATATGCTCTTACCTGCAAATCCAAAGTTAAATAAAAAGACAATCATATCTTTAAAATAAACAGGTGGTGTCTTATCGTCAGGACGAATTTCAGAGATAAATAATGCACTTTTATAGCAAATTATCCCTAGCACCATTAATCGAAAACCAACAGGAAAAACAGTAAATTTTGAAAATAAAAGTTTCCACAAAGCAAAACCAATCAATCCAAAGTAAATAAAAAAGGACAACCGCCAAGCCTTACCTAGCGACCATCCTTCAAAAAGTTTTTGGATTCTTAATGGTTGAGAAAGTGAACTTTTATTAGAATATTTCAGTCCTTTTTTATTTTCTTTTGACAATCATAACTCCTTTTTATTTAGCACCAATCATTTCAAATAGTTTTTGACCAACTGGTTGTAAAACCGTTTGAGGGTCTAGTGTGAGAACAAACAAAACCGCTGCAACAACAATCATCATTATCATTTTACCTGTTGCCTTCTTTTGCCATTCTTTACCTGCAAAATAAATCCCTCCTGCAAAAATGACATATTTTGCATTTTCTTGGAAAAAGTTCCAAAAGCCTGTCAATCCAATCGCACCATAAGTAACGCTGATATGATTAATTAGTATCTCTTTCAATTTGATTTCTCCTATTCTTTCTTACCTTCAGGTAAAGTGTGTTTAAAGTCAGTCGCAAAATATGACTGCTTTTGTTTTTCAATTGTAAATTGATAATTTTCTACGTGTGTTCCGAGTGCATTTTTCATGGTAACTTGAACAACTGCATGATATTTATTGTCACCTTTTGATTCATAAGTGGCTTGGTCTAAAGATTTAAATTCTTGACTCTTATTAAGAGATAACCCTTTTGAAATTAATTTCAACGTATCACCGTCAGTTGTATAAGCAGTAAACAATGATTTTGTGAACTTGTCTAAATCTTTTTTGACTGAAGCACTATTGTTATCAGTACCTGACCATGTTTTAGTAGGCACTTGATTTTCAGTTGCCTGTAAATCAGGAACACTTGAAAAATAAGGTTCATCTGAAATATAGTAAGCTGAACCTACTTTTTGGTAAGGAATCGTAAACAAAGTTGTTTCATCATGATATTTCACCACATTTTGTTTCGTTGTATCTTTTCCTTTTTTGACTTCTTTTGTTGTGACTTCACCTGCACTATAAGTCACTTTATAAGTCGCTTCATTATCCGTCAAACTCATCATGACCGCACCCTCAAATTTGGAAGGTGTACGTTGAATACCTTGACTAATCACTGGCAGATTTTGAACAAAATAAGCATTAATATCTTTAACTGCTGTTTCTTGTTCTTTTTCATCTTCAGGGAATGTGAAATATGTTTGAACAAAACCGTCAAGATAATTTTTCGCTTGCAAATCAAGTCCATTACCTGAAGCCTTTTGCGTAGCACTCACTTCTTCGTGAATAATTTTCTGAGTAGGTCTATAACCGCTTGCCATTAAGCCAAACAAGACCACGTTTGACAATATTAAGAAACCGACCCCACCCACAACCAAAGTCCCTACCTGTTTAGCTGAAACCCTTTTAAACTTAGGCGGTGTTTCATTTGGCAACTTCCTTAACATTTTCGGCTTATTCTTTTCAGGCTTTCTACCTGCAAGGAGAGAAAACTTAGACTTCTTTTTTTCAGGAATTTCAGTTGTTTTTGAAACTTTTGTTTCCACTACAGGTTCTTCTTTGCCAACAACTTCTGGAGTATCTGATTTTTTATAGAAATTTTCTAGTTTTAATACTTCAGCGTCACTCAAAGTTTTAGTTGTAGATTTAGCAGGAATTCCAAATTCTTGAGCCTTAGAGAGTAATTCTTTTCTATCAACTCCTAGTTTATTAGCTAAATCTAATATTTTAATTTTGCTCATATTCCTCACCTTCTTTTTCAACAGCTTTAAAAGATACATCACTTCTTAACCATTTTTCAGCCACTTCTTCAGCTTTCTTTTTAGTATCAAAAGTGGTAGCAAATTTTAAGTGTTTAGTCGCTCCACCATTGGCACAAAGATAGCCACCACGCATTTTTACAACGTACATTTTACATTTCACTCCCCATTAATAATTGAATATCTCTTTTATCTTCAAAATGGTTTTTAAAATCAATTATATTTCTAGTGCCAGAGCATAAACTATTAAACGCTCTTTCAGTTTCTTCAGGGCTTTCAAAATCTAATGCTAATCTAAAAGTTTTTCCTGATTTTATCCATTTTTTATCTGAAATTTTAGCTATTGGATAACAACCAATAATTGATGAAGTTGGATAAAATCTAGGATAATCTTTGTTCCAATCTTCAATTTGTATTCTTGTACCGTCAGGCATTTCAGCTTTTTTGATTATTTTCATCTTCACTTACTTTTCTTATAAAATTGATATGAAGTGACACCTAATCCATCATGATAAAACATAACTAAGAGTGTCTTTTCATCTTCCAAATACCATTTAGTAGTTAACAGTTCCTTTTTAAAACCATAAAACCTTTTACTAATTGGTGGAGTTCTTGATTTAACTGCAATATGTTTTGAGATTGCTCTCTCCATATCTTGCAGTTGATATTGACTTATTTTTTTATTTTCCATTTTCACCCAAAATAAAAAGCAGATAATTAAATCTGCTCTTTTTTAAACAATGTCATGTTCATAAGTTTGCTCATATTCATCACAAAAAATAATCACATCTTCATCAAATTCTACAATCTCAAATTTTTCTCTAATAAAATCATGGAGTTTATCTTCATTTGTTTCACCTGTTTGTCTTTTTTGTGATTTTAGAAAGAATTGACGAGCCTGTCTTTCAAGTATTCGCCACGCTTTTTCATAGGTCAATTTATCCACCTTCTTCTTTAGCTGATTTTTTCTTTTTCATATAATAAACAGCACCAGTACCAAGAGCGACTAAGACTGCTAACGCACCACCATACATAATCATATCTCCTGTTTCACTACCTGTAGTTGGTAATGAAACTTTAGGGGTTGGTGTAGGAGTGGTACTTGGAGTAGTAGGTTTTGAACTTGACGGAGTTGTTGAACTTGGTGGAGTAACTGGTTTTTTGACTTTTTCGACTGTCAACGTTTGGTCTTGGTCTTTCAAATCATCATGTTTTGCTTTTGGTTCATCTGTTTTAGGGTTTTTTCCTTCATCAAACAAATCTTCAGTCCAAACATAAGTAACGGTTGAAGTTTCAGGAACATCAGCGTCTTTTGTTGTATCAACAGTAGATTCAATTTGTTTTTCTTGTGCTTTGACCGTTTCATCATCAACCGTGAAATTCAAAGTACGGATAACTTTTGATTCTGTCACTTTTCCGTCTTTATCCGTCACAACACGGTGAAGTGTAGCCACCATTTGGTCGCCTTTTATAGCATTTGTTGTCATGATTTTATCGTAGAGAGGAGTTGTTTTGGAAATTTCGACTTTTTGAATCGTTTGGTCGCCATCTTTGGTATGTGCCTTTGTTTTAATGGTTGGCACGACAGGAGTAACTGGTTTATCTACCAAAGTTCCAAGATTAACTTTGAACATTGTAGAATTATCAGTTACTTTATCCAACGAAACATCAAGCGTTGTAATCACTTGTTTTGTAACAGTATCAGTAAATGTTACTGTATATCCTGTGATATTTCCGTCCTTATCTTTATTTGTTGTAGTAACAATAGAGATTGGATTGATTAATTGAAGGGTATCACCTTCTTGTGGTAATTCTTCAAGAAGTCCGTCACCAAACGGAATTTTGGTGAAATTAACTTGTCCGTTGTTCGTTACACCGTTAGAATCTTCATTTGCCCCTGAAGTCACTTCAATTGGTTTTCCTTTAGTATCTCCTGTAGGAGTATATCGGAAAGTACGCCCATTTAAACCAGTCAATGAACCATTGACATCTTGCGCTTTGATAAATCCAAAATTGAAGTCAAGGACTTTATCAGTCGCTTTATCATCATCTATAAAGTTTGATGTTTTATCATCAAATTTACTTGATGAATCAAATTTGACTTCATATTTTTCGGTTGATAAGCTATAACCTTCAGGAGCAACGGTTTCTTTCCAATAATATTCTTTTGAGTTATCAAGATTTTTCAATCCTGCTTTCAAATCATCTCCAAGTTTAAAGGAAACATTGGTATCATCTGCTTTAGTACCAGCAGTAACTGTAATAGGATATCCTTTTTGACCGTCAGACCATTTGACAGGTGAAATATCTGATTTATTAAACAACCCAAAAATTGCACCTTTTAAGTGTGCAGCCCCTTGTGTTTCACCGCTACCAGTATCAGCATCTGCTTTTGTAAGGTTTGCTTCACCAAGTCCGATAACATTTATATTAAGCAAAGCATTTGCTTTTGAAGGGTCTTGACTGGCTGAAACTGATTGACTGCTTTTCCCTGTTTCATCTCCATCTGTTGAAAAAACATACCATGGTAACTCTGATGTAGACTGTGCAGTATTTTGGAATTGCAATGCCTTTAAAATGGTTCCAGTTTTAGTTGTAATATTAGCTTTTAATTTTAAAACATTTCCTGAAACACTTTCAGTTAAACCTTGAACATTATTTTTAACGAAAGGAAAATTAGGAAGAACTGATTTTGTGTCTGTAACTGGTTTTTCTACACCTTGAATCAAATCAATTGTAGAGCCATTAAAACTAGGTAGTTCACGCATTTTCTTAGCTTGATTAATTAAGTCATTTGCTCCTGTTTTAATTTTATCAGCGTCATCTAAAAGCGTGTTATCTTTTACAATCAAATCTTTTGTTTGATTTTCAGAAACCCCTGCTTCATCAAGTAACAAGTAAGTCGCATGTTGAGCTTGAGCATACGCTAAAAGTGAACCGTCTTTTTGTGCGAGGTAGTCCACATTATTAAGTACAGCCTTTTGTTCGGCAGTTAATTTTTGAAAAATCTCATTGATTTTACTTTGTTGTGCATTGGTTGTATTGTTCGGAAGTGGTACTCCAAGCCCCAAACACCATGCAGGTGTCCCATCACCTAAAGTAAGCATTGGTTTTGGATGTTCTTTACCATTTTGGTCAATTTCATAATACAAGGGTTTATTGTTTTCCCAATTAACTGTAGTATTTGTAGGAATACTTGCTTTTACATTTGTACTTTGAGCATTAGCATAGACAAGCCCTACAGTACCTAACCCAACAGCAAGAATACTAGCACATGTTACGAATACTTTTTTATGCTTGCGCATTTTCCAATTTGTAACTTTCTTTTCAGATGTCAAAGCATTCAACATTTTTTTCTGTTTACTCATGAGTAAATCTCCTTTTTTAATTTAGCTAAAATAAAAAAACTGCCATTACTGACAGTTAAGCGACTAGTTTTTTGTCGTTTCGGACAAGTATTATTTATTTTCACCATTGGTATATAGAACAAACGGAGCATTTCCTTTTCCAATATCATCTATGGAAATTTCACCAAATCGTTCTCCTTCAATTTTTTTTATAACAAAATCATCTGTTTTAGTTTTATACTCTTTATCCTGATAACGATATTTAACAGTTAAGTGTTCAATTTCATTCCAAACAGGGATATAATTTACTGTTATATTTTTTCCATCACCAGTAATCATTGGAATCATGCTAAAAACATCTTCTTTATCATGGTCAGTTGATATTATCTCAACCTTGACTGATTCAACCTTGCCACTTTCAATATCTTCAGATTTTGAACAACCTACAAATCCAAATACAGCCAAACTTGCCAGTAATAAGATTAATATTTTTTTCACATCTCAATTCCTTTCATTTTTTCTACCTACCAAATAATCTATGCTGACATCAAAATAATCTGCAAGCTTTATCAAAGTTTCACCACTAGGTGAACGTTCGCCTACTTCCCACCTACGATAATTTTGCTGTGACATTCCCAAATGAATACCTACTTGACTTTGTGTAAGTCCTTATTCTCCTCACCTAAATTAAATAATGCCATCCCTAGACAGCTAACTCCAAAGCTTACAAACCAAATAGATATTAGTTTTATAACTTCGTGCCAATCGCTAACGCTATAAATGTTAAATAAGCAATACAATATTAACCAAGGTAGCATTACAGCCCAAATCAATGCACAAATCCAAATAAAACCTAAGGGCATCAAAACTATTAACAGTAATATACTTTTTATTACTTTACATATCGTTTTCATTTTCTATCCCTTTCTAATCTCCCAATTAGGCTTTTGAATATTTGATTTTGGTAAAAATCGAGGAGCAATCGCAATTGACAGCGGAGTTGAGATAGGATTGTATTTCTCACACAGCCACATGACCTTTTTTTCATTAATTCCAGGCCAAAATTGATTTGTACCGTCAGGAAACATAATTTGAATATCATACAAATCTTTATAT
Source organism: Colletes gigas (assembly GCF_013123115.1). NCBI lineage: Eukaryota > Metazoa > Arthropoda > Insecta > Hymenoptera > Colletidae > Colletes > Colletes gigas. The sequence goes on from NW_025106809.1 coordinate 15,146, forward strand.
GGTGCTTTGTGAAGTGAAAAATCAATCTGTGGTTGTGCTTTGCTCATATTTGTTACTGTCATATTTTTTATTTCTCACTCATGGTGAGTATCCTTTCTCTTGCCTTACCATGAGTGAGGCTTTTAACATTGTTATTTTTCAGATAAGGAAAGGCAAACCCTACCCTTATTTTAAAGTTTTACGTGGACTATTTATTTAGCGCCACTACGTGCTTGCGCTTCTGCTTCTTCCAGTTTTCCTTTTAATTCATTAAATGATTTCTTTGTAAAGTTGTATGCGGTTGAACCTTTGAGAAGATTTCTAATCAAATCATTTGTACGATTGGCAATCACTTCGACGGTATCATCTGAAATAGAGGTATCATTTTCAAGTGTACGAAGTGCTTTCCCTTGTCCTTTGAGTTTTGAAACGGCTTCTTGATAGGCATTTCCTGCATTGATTACAGCTTCAATTTCGTTTAAATCAGTTGTAAGTTGTTTAAGTCCTGTTTTTAAAGTTGGCATATTTTATCTCTTTTCTTTTATTATTTCCCACCACAAAATTTGCCTTCCCTTATCTGAAAAATAACTTTGTTTTTATTTATGAAAAATCATAAAGTGGCTTGTGCTAAATCATTATCAATTAAAAAGTAAATTGCCATTTTATAGCCTTCAGGCAAATCCGCAATCCTTTTTTCTTGATAGAGTGAATAATATTTTTTACGTGTCATTGAATCAGGCGGAAACATCAAGCCTACTTCATTGAGCAATCCCAACGCTTCAGTTTCATTTGGAATATAAAAAAAGAGCTGGTCATAAACTCCCTGCTCAAATTTTTTCAAATTAAATTCATATCCACTCATTTTATACTGGAGCATTCGGACGTTATTTGGAACTCTCAACATTCTTTTTTGAAAATGTTCTACATTAGGACTAATCACCTCTTCCTTTCCTCCTTATTAATACTATAAGCCAAATTAATACGGCAAGACCGAAAAAACATTTAAAATAAAAAAGAAAACTCATAAAATCATTTGTCATACTATCAGTACCTCCTTATCTAATTATCATTGAAAAATATCACCAAGTATTGCACCAATTATAGCCCATAAAATAATGATAAATAAAATTTTATAAACTATCTCATTAACTGGAAAACCTGCAAATTTGAATAAGCTATCCATTTGCACCCCTTATCATTCTAAATTCCTTCAAGAATTTTTCTTGTCTTTCTGTAAGTTCTGCTTCATTAAAAATTTCTTCCAAACGACTTTCACCTGTCAGTTCTTCA
>NW_025106810.1:0-25778 GCF_013123115.1 Colletes gigas
TCTGCTTGATCGAAGGGCGAGAAGAAGTAATAGTAAGCCAATATACAATCTTCTGCTCCGATCCATTCACAATAGTCAAAGGTAAGAGATTTGAAAACTAACATTTCACATTAATTTCAGTGTAAGAGATGTTAAACAATAATCGTGGTTGACAAAAAAAATAAAAACGCAAAAAACACTCCAAAACTATATTTATACATATTTCAGGTTAACATATTTGTAAAATGCTATCAGAACATTTATAAATAAATATAAAGCATTGTTATATAACTAGAATTTCAAAAAAAAATAATGAAAAAAAAATACTAAGTCCAGAAGAGAGACTCGAACCTACGGTAAAAAAACTTCCAGCGGTTCAGCAGTCGGACACTCTAACAACTGCGCCATCGACGCCGTTGAAAATATCGTTGATTTTTTTAGGATATATACACCCACTGGTTGGCTTTATTTTATTTGTTTCAATTGTTATGTAATTCTGCTTAGTGTAGAAACATTAAACAGTCTACAAAACACTTATATATTGAATGATGCATAAAAATTCAACGTGTAAGTTACTCTAATACGCAGAAAACGAGGAAAAACTCGGTTTTTATTTTTTTTCACTGCGGCGCACCAAAATGAAAAATCTGAAAAAAATTGAGAGTAATAGTAATAGTAATACCTGTTTACTGTAAAAGTATAAAAGTAGTTCCGGGCCTCCTTCAATACGTAATCGGCATTTTTCGGCATTTTTTGCTGTTTTTTATTTTTCACTACCTGGTTCTTCAATCAAAAAATCTGAAAATCTCCCAAAGTATGTGCCCCGGTTCCCGAAATGTCTCTGAATTTTTTTACATTTTTTTACTCAATAGGTCAAGAGAAATAATTCAAAAACATGATTTTCGTTTTTACCCCATTACTACCCCCACGGTCGAGATTTCAAGTTAAAAATTTGCACACAGGGTTTATTTTTTTTTTGCTATCGAATGACCCGTGGCTCGTTCCATTCGGTTTGGGGGCACATTTGACCCCCTTATTCGGCTATACCCTTTAAACTGAAATCAAAACTCATATGTATATTAGTGAGATATGGTAGGAAATTTAATAAACATTTTAAAATGATCTATCACCTAGCTAAAGGGGATTGAACAGAGTATATTAGCAAAATGTTACAAGAATTTAAGCTGAGAAGTAAAAATAAAAATCTTATATTAATTAGTGTTGAACAACGAACACGAACGAAAAAACGAGTCAGAGAAATCGAAACAAATACGGTATATCCATCGACACAATGTTATTCATATCAAAACGAACACTCCTAATAATGAAAGAAACTTGGATCTAGACACGAAGTTGAATCAACACCAAACAATCAAACGAAATGGAAGAATCAAACAAAGTACCTCCGTAAAATATTACGAGAATTCGAGCAAGAACGTAAAAATATGAATTTATGAATTTGTATAGAAACAAATATAGTGTATGATTGAAAACAATATTATATTATTATATCCTGCAATATTATACATATCGAAGCAGTCACATAAATTCGCAAAACAATGTGTGGCGCTGCTTCGCTGCTGTTAGGGAACTCGTGGGAATTCGTAGGAGGACAGAAAAGGAAAGGAGGGGGCGCGTTTCGTCCGGGCCTGCCAGTGGACTCATCAGTAAGGCTTTCTAGCAGGCCCTGCCTTAGACGACTGGGATATTGGGAAGTCGTTCAAGGAGTGTATATATAGCAACGGAGGGGTCGGTCGAGCGCTTGTGAGAGCGCGACCCCTCTGGTGGCGAGCATGGGAGGCGACGCCACATTACCCCCCCTGCCAGTGCTAACGATACCGGATTAAGTCTACTATTTACAGGACTTATCGAATACTATGTACATTATCTACAGTTGTTCCGTTCCTCTGGGACTTGTCGTCGTCGTCGTGTCTTCGTATAGCGCCTCTATCTCGATTGACGATCACTGGAGATTTTTTCTCTGATCCTGGCTAGAACTTCGATTCTATTGCCGTAGGATATTGCGTGATTTCTGACTGCTGCGTGGTCGTTCTCTTGATCGTCTGGCGCGGCGAGTCGTCCTCGTGCCTTGCGCTCCTGAAGTCATCGAGCGTATATGCTGCTGTCCTACCTGTGGCCCCACTATGCGTGCTATTGCTGCTGCTTCGAATCCTGCCAATCTGTGTCCTCCTGGAGACGACGGCCTCGTCAGGTAGATTTGGTCAGGACCGAGCGATCGAGTGAACGAAAGGCCACCTTAGGAGAGGGATTACGAAAGAGCTATTTGCTAGTACGATTAGACACGGTTGTTCGGCGCTGCCTCCTTCGTCCTACGCTGCGTGCGGGTCTGCGGTTTCCTGGAAAATTCTCGAGCTGCTTCCTAGTTGTCCAATTCACCGTCCGGGTCACCAATTGTGGCGCTGCTTCGCTGCTGTTAGGGGACTCGTGGGAATTCGTAGGAGGACAGAAAAGGAAAGGAGGGGGCGCGTTTCGTCCGGGCCTGCCAGTGGACTCATCAGTAAGGCTTTCTAGCAGGCCCTGCCTTAGACGACTGGGATATTGGGAAGTCGTTCGAGGAGTGTATATATAGCAACGGAGGGGTCGGTCGAGCGCTTGTGAGAGCGCGACCCCTCTGGTGGCGAGCATGGGAGGCGACGCCACAAATGTAAAAGTAGAAACAGAGAAAAGGAACATTCATAATAACCAAATAAAATCAGATAGATAAATAAAGTTGAATTCACATCAAATAAACAAATAAAAATAATAAAATATAAATAAGTGGAGTGGACTTACTACTTGTTGTCAGTACATAGGGTAGTTACCATAAGGGCCAGCTGTAAAGTAAGAAAATATTCATATTAGAGCAACATCGGTTAAATAAACAAGGCAAAATCAGTTCATTGAAGCAAAATTGGCATCAAATGATAGAATAGAAGAGGGGAGAGAATTTTTAAACAGTTCTTACCGTTGGTCATCACCGTCCGGCACTGGTCAGTAGTGGTCAGTAGTGGCAGGAACGCGAATCAGTATTGGTCAGTATTGGTCAGTATTGGTCAGCCATGGTCAGCTGTGGTCAACAGCGGCCAGCAGAGGTCAGCAGCGGTCCCCGGTTCTCCTCTTGCTATTTGTACACTCCCGAATTCGCGACGCGACTGAAGAAATCTTCGCAGTGACCCTGCTTATATGTCTAAGGTGATGAAAGGGTTGGGAGACCAGTCAGAGCCAAAGTTGAAGATAACAGGTAAGACTGTCTCGTCTACAAAGAAACTATTTCGATTGGTCCCACCTCTTGACCATTTCTGGATCTTCACTGGACCGCTGACCTTGATGTCCACCTCACTGTTGACCACCAGTGACCATAAGCTAGTCATTGTTGATCATCGACCCATTAAAACCATTACGAAGATTAAAGCCTTCTTACGAGGATTCCCTTACAATTTGATGCATGATCTTTTTAACATTTTGTTCCACTTTGGAAGAGTGTATCTCGTTAATTTTTGTCTTTTTGTACGTCAATTCGAACAATTGCCATACTGAGCGAAAAATTCGGAGGTGATTTCAGCGTCCTCTTCTCATGGATGGCGGTCAGTTGAGAAATTATTCACTGAATTAGTATTGATAGGCAAACAGCTGTAGTTTTGCGTAAATCCATGTGAGTTGACTATGAAAGGGATTAAAATTCATTTCTGAATCTGTTGGTAACGTTGCGAGTGACACAAAAATGGTAATGGGGTCCCGGGACCCCAGAAACTCGGGCCGTAAAATTACATTAGGTGAAAGGTCTATTCATATACCTCGTCTGTGCTACTATACGAGTACTTTTCACCTTATGGACTTTCGCGGCAGAATCTGATTGCCATACCGACCTGAAAATTCGGAGCTGATTTTAGCGTCCTCTTCTCATGGATGGCGGTCAGTTGAGAAATTATTCACTGAATTAGTGTGATAGGCAACAGACTAGTTGCGTGTAAATGCATACGAGTTGAAAAGTACGAATTATTCGAGTTTCCTTGACTAGTTAAAGTTGTAAATAATTTGCTAAAATCAGTCTATCCGCGGTTTCTATTTGAGGCATCCCTCGGGTTCGTAATACAAGCTTCGCGAGACATCGGAGCTTCCCCCACCCCGCCGCCTAATTCGCGAGCGTTGCCGAGCACAGCGGACGGCCATCATTCATACTTTGAAAATAAACATAGCAAGACGTGTCGAGACGTATCGGCGTTTCGCGACCGAGGTGCGTATTTCTAACCTGTTTATCCTTCCACTATTACTACTCGCGTATTATGTACTACTTACGATCTCTTGCAATACGGTTTCGATTTAATCATTACTTAATTGTAATAATCGTTTGCGTACTTTAATGCATCGTTATTTCGTTTCTGTTACAGTCTCTTATTGGAACTCGAAATTAAGAAATAATAAGACTTGTTGGAACCTGCCAAGACGTGTCAGCGTTTCGCGACCAACGAGGTACATACGTGTTTCTAACCTTTTAATATTTCTTCGTTATTATCAATTATTGTTTAATTATGATTTAATTTGTATTTCATTTCTGTTGCAGTCTCGGATTGAAATTCGACGCCATGGAAAGTTTCATTGACGCGTAAACGACACCATAACAGATGGCAGACGAGTCGACAAATTTTGGAGGGAATATTGGTAACTTGTAAACAATTATAACAAAAATTAATATCTGTTCGCGCCCGAATTTGTTGTAGGTCGGATTGGAGTGATGCGATGTCGTCGTGTTGGAGAGTTTTCAAATGGTTTATTTTTAATAATAACAAAGTGGACTGTATGAATGTTTTCAAGCGCGTTGAACTGTGGGAGGAACTGTTTCCCCCGCGCTTACTTTATCAAAATGCGTTCAACTCAAGTAAAACTGCTGTACTGTTACAGACTTGTTAGTTAGACTTGTTAGACTTAGTCGGTTAACGACTGAACCGAGAATTGAAACTGGTTTGTCGGTTGACGACTGAAACTAGAAATGAAACTGGTTTGTCGGTTGAAGACTGAAACTAGAAATGCCCAATGTGTCCGGAGTCCGTTTCCTCCTCAGCTTAGATCCCCTCCAAGAGGTACACTTGGGGGTGTTTTGCAAATTCCTCTGTGGAATCGTGAGTCGATTGATTGGCCATCGACTTGGGAGAGGAGGACCCATTTTCCTGCCCCAGTTTGGCAGCAAGCTCCTCCTTCACCTCGGTGGTGGAGGAAAGTCCCAGGCCACGCTGGCGAGGGTGGCCGAGGTTTCCTCCCCAAGTCGACGGCCGCGTTAATTTATCGAGGAAGAAACGGAACTCCGGATTATCCACGCAACAAGGGGTTGCGTCTGGTCTACGTCTGTTTTTATGGCTATATTGTTCCGCGTGTCGGCGATGGCCGTTGTCGTCGGTGCCTACATTTGGCCTCGACGACCGTACCACCCGCGGAACAATATAGCCCTTCGCTGGTCAACTCGAGTGTCGCGTTTCTTTCGTTTTCCAAAAATGCTATTCTTTTACATTGACATTTGCCAGATGCGAGAGACTCGAAGACGTTTGCGACGTAGTACCGATCCCGCATCTGGCAACATAAAGGACCGGAAACAACTCGAGTTGGCCAGCGGAATGAGCGAGCTTTCGTTTACCGAACAATATCCATATCAATATTTATATATTTTTATCTGATTATTACGTTATTCGATGCAAGCATGATCATAATTTTATAATCGGCCATTGTTAAGATATATTATGAAAATCTTTGACAAACTTTTTATCCACTTCGATATACATATATCGAAGTATACAGAAATGGCGTCGGTAGATATCGACGATAAATTGGAATAGTTTATATTTAACTGTATTCTGATCGCGATTGAATATTTCCGAGTGTTATTTATGTAATTGATTGTTTATATTTAAGAAAACGTAGAAATTACGTAGTTGGAATATGCTATTAAAGCATAAATAATTAACGAACTTTAATTTTTGCAAATTTCGGAATATTTATAAAAATTATCGGATATTCTCACATTCGATGAAGTAAACATAATCATGCTTACAACTCTAACTATGAAATTTAGTGATATAATATTTATAAATTGAATAATTATTTGTACGTAATTATTTTCGTAGATAATATTTTATCGTTGAAATTCTCATTGATTGAATATTTCGCCTTCGTGGCATTGAACTTTTACGTGGCAAATTATGTATTATGCAGTAGTATTAGGTAAAGCAGTATTTCTGTTGACGAACTCTTATAAGAAGATGAAAAAAGAAAACCAGTAGACTAAGCACAGGTGTGCTTGTTGTGTTTCTTGTCTCCTGTCCCTTTCTTTTCAGCTCTTTTCTTTTCAGGAAATTTGTTGGCTGCGCGCAATGCGGCCGGTAGATTCAGTGATTGTGCGTAATAACAAGTTTGTTTCTCGGGGCAAAGTGACCCCGAGTACGTTATCGTTCACGGTGTTAGGCAAACGCGAGAATAGAAGCAGTGTTTCTTACGTAGTATTAAATTATTTACAGAGCATCGTGGCTCTTTCTGTTTTCTGAATCGCGATAATAGAATCATTTGTTCGCCGATTTCAATCTTCGGTCGCGGTAATCTAATTTAATACTTTCCAATCAAATTAATTATTTTTTTAATTTGAAATTTAAACACCTCGTTACCGGAATTAGAGTCAGTGCATCACCGAAGAGGACTATTAGCCAATGCTCCACGAGCAAACAATGTAAGTATAAATTTATACTTTGAAATTTGTTAATTAAAAATCTCTACAGTTTTGACAATAGATTCTAATTGTTTTCTTACAGTTTTCTTACAGTTTCTGAACATGATCCTGGGAACCAGCAGCAGTACCGGGGGGGTATCGGGCGGTGGACCACGAGCGAACAACGTAAGTATAAAATACTTTGAAATTTGTTAATTAAAAATCTCTATAATTTTAACAATAGATTATAATTGTTTTCTTATTCTTTATAGCAGGAGCATGCAGGGGGCTTTGATGACTTCCACCGGGCAGCAGCAGCATCATTATGCAGTCATCCCAGAGGCACAAGTTCATCACTCGTGAGTCGCATGCTATTTGTGTTCCTCTGGTCCCCAACCATGTTGTAGGATGAAAGATCCGAATCAACACGGGTGACCAGTTGTATACTTGGTATTTTTGACGAGTTAAGTGACCGCGGGTATAAAAAATACCCATGAGTTATATTTTTTTAGTGCAGGCTAGGGTCTTCTTGCACTCGCGTTTTTTAATGTTATCAATAAATATTACACAATATGATTATTACACAATTTTGATAAAATATATGAAATATGTTTATTATCTTTATATGAATTATATAATCGAGTAGAATATGAATTAATATAATGTGAAAACATTATATTAATTGTACGATTGAGTAAAATATCTTACATCATTAATATAATTATTAAATATTCGTTTTATCAATTAATACTTCATATGATGTATTTTATGTGCAAGAAGGCGTTTCGCGACTGGTCGATTTTCAACTCAAAGGAACATGCATGTTAATTTTATTTTTTTTTAAATTTACTTTGACGACAGAATCGACCATGGTTAATTGAATATTTTGAATAGTAATTTAACAAATTTAGTTCAATTTGCAAAGTAAATTATTTTATCATGAAATCTTTATTAAAGTCTTACATTTTGAACAATTAAATTTCAATCACAAATTTTTCTTGAATAATAATATCTTTCAATATTAACTCTTAAAGTCGCTCTCTCGCGCTCGCGGTCGTGATCAGGTCCCTTTCGAAACGTTCGTCCCGCTCGAGATTCACCACGTATGCTCTTGCAATAATTCGTATATTGTTGGAAGACTACGTATTGCACAAAATCTCGAGCCCGGTCTTTCGTAAGTTTCAGGCATCGGCAGGACCGCCGAAGAAAGAAAAGGCTCTCAATGAGCCGAAGAGGCCCTGACAAACTGTCTCAAGAGTGGGCTGCAACAAATGGCTTTTCATTTTCATCCTCGGATGAGAATGGAAAGTCATTCCTATTACTGCTTTGTCACTTAACTCGTCTGTAGTTGTAGTTAGTTTATTTTTCTGACTCGCTCACGTATGCATGTGCCTGATGGTACATGATTGCACCATACATGCCAGCCATCCGTCCCCATAATTCGCGGTTATGATATACATAGAGTTGCGAATATCCAATAATCGCGTTTGCTTGTAGAGTTGCGAATCACTGTTTTTCGCGTTTCCTTTTCAGGGTAGTGCTGCACCTTGACACGATATGCGATTGGTTTTTTGCAAACTTAGGTACCGAATGTTTGCTTAAAAATAGCGTTGCGAATTTTTAGTAAACGCGATTGCGAATTAGAGTTGCGAATTACAATTTTTCGCGTTTGCTTTTCAGGGTAGTGTTGCGAATAATTACCATTCGCGGTTGCTTTTATTCTTATAAATCGCGTTTGTAATTTTTCTATTATAAATTAGCGTTGCGATTGTTGATTTATGCGTTGTTGCCCCGTAGTGTTGCGATATTTAAAACATCTAACTTCATCCCCATATGTGCCACTCTATTGTAGTTAGAAGTAGCTTTATGTAGTTAGTTTATTTTGTGCATGTATGTTTCTAGCTACAACTGAAGACGCCAGCACCTGATCCAGCGTTTTTGGGCAACGCGATTTGCATTAGCGTTGCGAAACATAAATGTATTTCCATTAAAGATAGAGTCGCGTATATACAATAATCGCGTTTGCTCGTAGAGTTGCGAATTCCTATTTTTCGCGTTTCTTTTTCAGGGTAGTGTTGCGAATTCCATACGCGATTGCTTTTATTGTTATTTAAGAATAGCGTTGCGAACGTACTGATCGGTTTGTTCTTAGCGTTGCGAATTACTATTTTTCGCGTTTACTTTTCAGGGTAGCGTTGCGAATAATCACCATTCGCGGTTGCTTTTATTGTTAGAAATCGCGTTTGGAATTTTTCTATTATAAACTAGCGTTGCGATCTTGTCGCGTTTTTTATTAATTAGAGTTGCGATTCAATGCCCAAAAGCTGGTCAAAACGCTGCTCACTGCACCAGGATCATCGAGAAGCAAGCTGGGATTCTGCAAAGCCTCGAATGGCTCAACGTCATTATTAAAATTAGTGTTGCGCATGATTGAATATAGGTGCACGCGATTTAATTAATAAAGGAACACTGCGTGGTTCATTTTACGAATAACAAGCACCATTCGCGTATAGCTTTTTATTTTATAAATTAGCGTTGCGAAAGAAAGAATGGTCCACTCACGGGTTGTTTGAATTTAAGACGAGTGGACGTTTATTCCAATTATGAGTTCATTCTCAAAAGAAATACTGCTTGAAAGCACTGTTGCGAATAGACCAATTGTTTTATTCTTCATAACGTGTTAAAATCTGTAATATATGGGAATGTATTTTCATCACAGATTTGTGATGCATTTAAAAATTCTATATTATGATTAATTTTATTGTAGATTGAATTTATGATTGCTATATAGATATCTATATCACTAATTATTCATTCTTAGAGTTGGTAATTTTTACGGGATATAATAACGTTTGCAATCCAATTGTTATTTATAAATAGCGAATTTTTTATAAATATTCTGTATTCTTTGCATAAATCAAAGTTTGTTCGCGATCATTGTTTTAATTGATGGGAAATAGAATGCTTGCATCAAAAGGGTATGCAAATTGCAATTCGATATTTCATATTGAGAGTTAATTGCCGTGTAGAATCGACATTTTCGTTAGCTATTGCTTTTTCTGTATGAACCTAATATAGTTTTGAATACAGTAAAATATAATTATTGCAATGTATACGTCTTGAAAAATTGTTTATTTCATGAAGGAAACGAAAAATAAAATCTACGGGTAACAAATGAATAAAATTTTCAATCTATTTCGTATTTATCTTAATACCGAGACGAATTTTCGTTCAATTTCACGTAATATTTATGTTTTTAAACTTTCTAATATCAATTTTTACTCGTGGAAGCTCAAATATTAATTTCATAATATCACTTTTTCTATGATCGATTACCATTAGTCTATCTTGACGGTATATAATTATTTTTTTCTGTGTTCATTAATACACTTTCGTTTCAGCTTTTAATCCTTTGAACAAGTTCTTGTTACAGAATATACAGGGTGTTCGGTTACCTATAGCAAAAATTTTAATGAGCGATAGTAGAGGCCAAAATAAGACGAAAATCAAGAATACTAATTTGTTGATGGAGGCTTCGTTGCAAAGTTATTAACATTTAAAGTTCCGCCTGTAGAATGACAATCCGCTAAACAGCTGCGTTCGCGCGGACGGTTGCGGCAGGCCAGTGCTAGTGGTTCTCACGCAGCATGAAAAATTCTGCTTACCGACATTATCGACAGCCTTAGATTTTTGTCCACTTATGGGAATGCGAACACCTTACGTTGAATAAGATTCAACCTGTCTTATGAAAATCCAGAAGGGCATATCAAAACTCGCCCGACGAGATTTTCACAGAAAAAGGGTGAATGCCAGTTCCAATACACAATGTTGTGAACAAAAATCACCCACATGCGATTATACACGCCCCACAATTGTCCACAGTGTCCACAAGTATCCACAAATAATCCTTTCAGGCACTAACCACTATGCAATTAAATAAACAAGTACCGCGATTATGTTATTCGTGAATGTCTACGTGTACGTGTATCACGATTCTTCCGAGTTACTTACGAATAAAACTGTTATTAATTTTTCAAATACACTTCAATTTAAAAATGTAAAAAGGAATCGCAGGATAAATGAAATTTTCGCATCGATTTACGTTCACGGCGAAGAATGTAACAATACTAGCAGCTGACTGTGCCATGGATCGACGAGGTTCAGAGAAACATATGCCGAACAGGCCCCGATTCTACGTCACTCGCCTCGCTTATCTCTCTCACACACAGCGGAGACAAAGGGCAGCATCGGCACGTGTTCGGCCAGCTAGTCAGTCGTAAAACAGTATCCCCTCAAAAACTTCAAAAAAGTAAAAAAATTACGCCAAGTACATCAAATCAAGTAAATCACAAAACATAGAAGATAATAATAATTACAAAATTAAAAAAAGATTTGAAATCAAAATGAGCTGCCAGTAGATAAAGATGCTTTCCAATTACGCTTTAGATGACACAGCTACATATGCACAGCTCAAATTCCATTACCCATAATGGCTATTTATACAAAGAAAAAATGTATTAAATAATATTAAGCAGATATATTTTTATACAAATAAATATTTTAATACGAATAAATATTTTATTCAAAATACTTGGCGCTGCGCCCCGAATTGGTGTTGCTAAACTGAATAAACGTGTATAAATTGGATCAATCTTTTTCGTTCTTGTGGGTGCGTTCGTAACTGTGTGTGTGCGTGTGCATATGCTACGTATTATATTAGAATTAAATATATGTAGAATAAATCTGACTGCGTTTCTAATATATGTATGTATATGTTTATGTATTTTAGATTGTAAGGGAGTAATTGTAAATTATTAATACTAATTGTAAGACAATTAACATTTTTTCGGTTTCGCAGCGCCAAGTATTTTGAATAAAATATTTATTCGTATTAAAATATTTATTTGTATAAAAATATATCTGCTTAATATTATTTAATACATTTTTTCTTTGTATAAATAGCCATTATGGGTAATGGAATTTGAGCTGTGCATATGTAGCTGTGTCATCTAAAGCGTAATTGGAAAGCATCTTTATGTACTGGCAGCTCATTTTGATTTCACATCTTTTTTTAATTTTGTAATTATTATTATCTTCTATGTTTTGTGATTTACTTGATTTGATGTACTTGGCGTAATTTTTTTACTTTTTTGAAGTTTTTGAGGGGATCTCACTTCTTTTTTCAAAGGTTAATTGTACTATTATTTGCAAATTCATATTCATACACACGTATTAATTGTTTATTTATCCTGAATGCATGGAAAATCTTCCAGACGATTAGATCGAAACATTTGGATCAAATGTTGACGCATTAACGCATGATTGTACGTTACTTTGTCAGGTAATTTATTGATGAATAATAATGAAACAGCAAATGCACTCGCAACAACTCCGCAATCCCGACTATTAGGTTGAGCTTGTAGGGGAAGGTGGGACAAGATGGGGTAGTTAAGGTTTGATGATGAATAAAACAAGTTTTCATAATCAACTAATCATTTTTTTTTGTTTGAATCATTCTTTGCTAACAAGTCTTTCAGTTTAACTATGCACCAACCTAATTTCTATACAGGTTTTAGTAGAAAATTTCAGAAAAAGTCCTTTCTCTCGATTGTTCGGTTGAATTTGTTATAAGAGACGACGACAGCGGAATGATCCCAAGAGTCGACGAACGAAACATGTGTGCGAAACTGATAGGTGTGTGTGTATACGTATTATGTCGACGACGACAAATTTTCGACTGAACAAGAAAAATTTTCTCGTATCATGTACTTGGCATCGAGACGCTACCGCGTCTCTAGATATAAGGGTGTAAGGGCATAAGGATGTAAGGATTAAGGGTATATAAGAGTCGACGACAGCGGAATGATCCCGAAAGTCGACGAACGAAACATGTGTGCGAAAGTGATAGGTGTGTATGTATTCGTATTATGTCGACGACGACAAATTTTCGACTGAAGAAGATGTCGACGACGACAAATGTTCGACTGAAGAAGAAAAATTTTCTCTTATCTCTTATACCATTTCTGACAATTTCAATGAGACGATATTACGATATCTCTAGCATGCGTGGACCGATTTTTTTGGAATTGGTCTTATTCGAAAGCTTATATGCGGTTTACATAAGAAAAATGCCTTTAAATTTAAAAAATATTCCAGGGGTGAAGAGATATTATTGAAATAAGTTTCAGAATAGCCTGGCGACGAGTAAAGGATAGCGGTAGCGACAGTCGATCGATATCTTGTATACAGGGTGTCTTTCATGTACTTGGCGTCGAGACGCTACCGCGTCTCTAGATCAGTCAAGCTAGTTCACGCGACACATTTTAGACATATTTGATTCAGTTATGTATTAAGTAGCATGTAAGAAATACAGTGATATAAACAATCAGCGAATACTTATTAAATTCCTGTTTACATTTTTAAATTGAAGTGTATTTGACAATTAATAACAGTTTTATTCGTAAGTAACTCGGAAGAATCGTGATACACGTACACGTAGACATTCACGAATAACATAATCGCGGTACGTGTTTATTTAATTGCATAGTGGTTAGTGCCTGAAAGGATTATTTGTGGATACTTGTGGACACTGTGGACAATCGTGGGGCGTGTATAATCGCATGTGGGTGATTTTTGTTCACAACATTGTGTATTGGAACTGGCATTCACCCTTTCTCTGTGAAAATCTCGTCGGGCGAGTTTTGATATGCCCTTCTGGATTTTCATAAGACAGGTTGAATTTTATTCAACGTAAGGTGTTCGCATTCCCATAAGTGGACAAAAATCTAAGGCTGTCGATAATGTCGGTAAGCAGAATTTTTCATGCTGCGTGAGAACCACTAGCACTCGCCTGCCGCAACCGTCCGCGCGAACGCAGCTGTTTAGCGGATTGTCATTCTACAGGCGGAACTTTAAATGTTAATAACTTTGCAACGAAGCCTCCATCAACAAATTAGTATTCTTGATTTTCGTCTTATTTTGGCCTCTACTATCGCTCATTAAAATTTTTGCTATAGGTAGCCGAAGACCTTGTATAATCATCGAAGAATGGAATTGGAAATGGTACACGGATTCCATCTTGATCGCTCTTAGAGAAATATTTCATACAATTTTATTTATTGTCTGATTTATGTTTCAGGGTGTTAAAAAGTAATGAATATATACTTTTAACGTGTGAGTCCGGATAGAGGTGTGGGAGTATTATCGGGGAAGTGAATCGGACACAAATGGTTTTCTTTTCGTCGGCCTTTAAGACCGACCGTTTTATTACAAAAATAAACGAAAACAAAAAGAAAAACCAATGAACAATTATAATAAAGATAACGAGACTGAACAATAGAATGATTAATATTCGGCCTCGTGTCTGGCCGTTCCGCGAGGCTAGGTCGCCGAACTCGCAGGCTTGAGGTAGGCCAAGATTCCTATGAACAGAAAAACACGACTATGTGTTAGACACACGTACACGGTATACGTATCTTCGTCGCGCTCGTTTGCTCGCGCTCCTGGCTTCGTAATTCGAACGTACCGGAGCGGAGAAATGTAAACTTGTCGTAAATTACGAAATATAACAGTGGACTGTATTTTGGCTAGGAAAAGAATTAAACTTCTTTTCTTCGCCGATTCAGTGGTCGATTGCCCAGTGGAAGGTGATGCAAGAGGAGGTTGTAAGGCTCCTAATGCACTGTTCCCGTGAGTATGCACACTGAGTCTGTGCGTCGAGTCGCACTGCAGTGCACTGCACGACCGGCAATCTGCGGCTTCTCTTAACACGTTCCAACAGATGACTTATTTGGCCGAGAGTTACACTGCGAAGCCCGACAACACGTTGTTCACTGCACGAATGCACTACTCGACGTGATACGTTGCAGTATTTTGAACTACGCGGGGGCCTGACCCACGACTCCGTTACGTCTCCGCACTGGTGCTCCTCTAAACGTTACACCGGCGGGATCTGTAGAAATAAGGAGGCGAAGACCGAAAATCACACGTCCGAAATGGACGCCGACCTGACTACAGTGAGCCCACCAGGAGGTACACCACGTAGGTGCCTCCTTTTGGTGTCTCCTATGCCGAAGGGCAATCACACAGAAGTATGGACGGTAACCGCCGACTTCTATATGATTCAACGTTTATACGTTGGAATCGACCGTTAAATTCCGCACAGGAGGGGTCGAACACCCTATTGGCGTATTCTCGAGCCCTCCAAAATCTGCAGTAAATTTAAATTAATTAAACTCGATCGAGATTTTCTCGAACGAGATTCAGGTGAACTTGCACGAATCGGGATGCGAATCGTGTTTTCCAAGCAAGGTGGGAATGAATTTTCCGACCTTTTCGAGCAAGGCTCGCTACACCCTTTTAAATAGCAGTCTTTTCGGCTTTCTCGCAAGAGGATTTTCCCTCTTAAATCGCGATTAACTTCTGATCGAATATGATCGGGAGCCGATGCGTCTCGTTCAGAAGTCGCCGTAAGAATGATACGGATTGACAGCCGAAGACGTCGCCGCGGTACTGTACTGGTCGTTCCGTGGCGCTGTCTGAATTTCGGCCGTCTCTCCTTGTCACATTATTGGCGCACTACTCTCTCACGGTACTGACGTCACTAACACCGTTAGCACACTCGAATCGAAAGGTAATGAGCCGTTACCGATGCCAGAAAAACTAATAATAAACGCGTTTTTCAATCACCGTTCGCTATACAAATCCAATTAGAGATAATCTCTTGGTTATTGTACGTTAACAGGATTAACGGTAATTGCGGCCGAGGATAATCGCTCGGCATTATGCAATCTTTAAACACAGGGAAACATCGTGGGATTAATCAAGACACCAAGAAGAAATATTTTTTCATATTTATTTGTTTTATATGAGTTATATATTTTATTGGATATGAGTTTTTGTTTCAGGAAAACATCGTGGGAGTGACGAAGACACCAAGAAGAAAATATCTTGTCATATTTCTTTGTTTCATGTCAGTTATATTTATTGTATATGAGTGTATGTTCTAGAAAAACATCGTGGGATTGACGAAGACACCAAGAAGAAAATATTTCCTCATATTTCTTCATGTTTCTACAGATTGCGTTAGAATATAAATACAAATGTATAGAGATTATAAGATAAAAAAGCGTTCTCCTGCCGTTTATTAAATATTACCGAAACGTGTGCGTAAATTTAAGTGGGAATGATTAATATTAAGATACATATTAGTATTCTAATATGCAAGGTCCGTACGTGCAGTTGCACATTTCTGGTTGGATCTTCAGGATCCTTTCTTCGTTTTGTACGAGTGTCTTGTTAGGCACTGTCATAATGCAAGTATTTATTTAAGAAGGAACAATTAATAATAGAGTACATATTGATAATTTAGTAATCAGGATTCATACGTGCAGTTGCACATTCCAATTTCGTTTCTAGAAAACATGTGATGGATTATTTCACATGTATCAAGATTTTGTTAGGTTTTTCAACTCTTCATCGGTCAGAGTTCGTGCGTGCAGTTGCACATTTCAATTTCGTTTTTAGAAAACATGTGTATCATCTCACATGTATTGACATTTTGTTAGGTTCTTCATCTCTTGATGGGGCAGTTCTTTTAACAACTCTCCTTTTCTAGCTCGTTTCTAACTTTTCGATAGCTTCTCCCTTAGATAGGTATTCGAATTCCTCGCCAAAGGAAGGGTGGTTGGGGCGAGGCTAGGGTGGGTCTCCAATCGCAGCAACCTCCACGAGGTGAGACCTGGGGATTATTATTTACTATGTAATTAATATAATTATTAATGTAATATAATTATTAATATAATTATTAATTACATAGCAAATAATATGAGCTAATGGCTGTGTTTGGGCTTCGGTGAGTCGACCAGGTTTATGACATAGAACCGCGTTTGTAGAGTTTCGTCAAGGCCAGCATGGGCAAAAAATATCTTAGAGTTTCGCTAAACAAAAGGGACAAAGTGTCATAAACTTGGTTGGCGAAGGCAGTCTCGAGTGGTTGCAGCCCCAAGAGACTGTCGGATGGCCCACACGTGCGCGGCTCTTCGCCTTGGGCCTCCCTTGTTTTCGTCGATGGTTTGTACGCGGGCCCAAGGGCTGACGCACGCGGTGGAAAGTCCCCGGAGTTGCCAAACGTAGCACCCTCCACCTTGGACGCCAAGCTACGTCGGCATCGTCGCACCCCCGCCCCCAAAGTCAGCAGTATAAAAACGGCGGCATGCCGTGATTTCGACCTTATTGCTTATTACTCGCTTATTCGCTTAGTCGCTTACTTGCCTACTTGCTTGCTTACGTAGTTAGTTACCATTTGACAAACAGATAGTGCGCTAGCCGTTCCTAATCTGATCAGTGTATACTTTTGTTGAGTTTTAAAATACAATAGAATAGTAAAACGTCTCGTTAGTCCCCTGAATAAGGGGTGGTCCTTCGAAATTTAGTTTAATCGGCACACCACGTGCAAATTTACTACTCCGGAACGATCCTTTCGGTTCGGACTAAACAGGCTGCGTTCTTCTTATAGTTCCACATACCTTGTTCGTCCTGGTGTGCGGTCTAATAACACTGATTTCGAGTCGCAAATACGTTTTTGCCGAGTTAGTTTTTAAATAAATAATATATTACAATTTAAAATAAAAAATAGAGGATTTGCGGTGTATTTATCAATGAGATCCTTACGTATTTTAATAATTTTGAAATCTTTAAATAATCTCAATCGATTGGTTATTCCAATGAAATTAATCGATTAATGTCCAATGATGGACCCTACAGCTTTAATTCCGTTCAAAAATAATAAAATTTATGTAATTTTATTTTCTGTCTCACTTCCTCTTGTGTTAATTTCGGAATCTGTTGATAACGTTGCGAGTGATACGAAAATGGTAATGGGGTCCCGGGACCCCAGAAACTCCGGCCGAAAAATTACATTACATACGTAAATGTGATAGAGCACTTATGGAGTCATCTTGAAGAAAAAATTCGAGACCATCACATTTCTTCGAAACAAGATTTAAAAAATGCACTTTTAGATGAATGGAACAAAACTTCTAGTACTATAACCAAAAATTTAGTAAATTCAATGCCGCAAAGGCTTAAAGCGATTATACAATCTAAAGGAAATCCCACTAGATACTAAAATAGCAAATAGACTGATTTTTGTTACGTTTATGTACTAAAATTTATAGTTTTTGTTGTAAAATTAGAAGTGTACAATACTTATTACACGTATATTTCACGCCAATTTCTGAAAATTTGTTAATATTTTCATAATAAATATAATAAATAATTTGTTGTTAATGACATTTGTTCCAGAGATTTCTAAGAATATGTATGTATGTTTTTGTTAACATATTTTTGTAATAAACAAAGTTCTGCAAAGTTTTTGTTCAAATTGACTAGTGTACGAATACTTTTTACACTCACTGTATTTTCAAGAAATGAAATTGTAAGCGTTAAACTGTTGGTTTTAAATCTTTATTTTGATGTGTCGCTCTGATGTATACAGGCACTGAGAGGACAGTGGAAACGGCTCCCGAATTTCAGTGAGCGACCGGTAGTCAGTTGTGTGTAACGTTCCGAGCCATTGACAAGGTCTCTACGAATAACAAACGCTTATAGACCGCGCAGAAGTTACATTTTATTTGGTAAACCAGTTCTCCAAATGACTATTATATTCTCCTACATCGCCGTATCCCGTTCATCAGTTTAAACATATTTTCCTACAGTTTTTTCAGAAGTGGGATTAATTCACGTGTCGCGCTTGTTTCATTCTGACCACGTGTTAACGTACTTTTATGTTGTTGCGTTTAAAGCATTTGAACGATTCCATGGGTATTTTATTGTTTTTGACCTTATTTCTGCGCTGGTTGAAGTGATTAGTCAGTCTGGCGTACATTGTGGTTTTGTGAATTTTTGTGGATTTTGAATTATTTAAACCTGTGGTGATCGTTCGAAATTTTTAACGGCTTTCAAGATGGCGACAAAGAAACCTGCCGAATATACGGTATCGGAATTAAAAGAGTAGTATAGCTAGGGGGATTCTAACCCATGGGGCAATGAGGGGAGCGTGCGGCGAGGGGAAGGTAGGGCGCGCGGGGGAGTGCGGCGCGGAGAACTTTAGGCGCGGGGCCTGTGGGGAGTGGAAGAGTGGTTGCGCGCACACGAGCCGCGGAGTGGGGGATGTCAGGGGATTAGTCCAGGCCGAGCCGCCGCGGAGACCTCTCCAGACCTGGCCCGCCGTCGGAAATTTTTTAAGAGGGGGGGAATGATCCCCGAAAACTTTTCATACCGAACCGAGGGACGGGATGACCCCCGAAAATTTTTTTCAACACCCACAGGCATTTTTTTATTGTCTTTTCGGCGTTCTCGGTACGTTTGTTGAGATCTAAAAAAAAAGAATTACATAATGTTCTCCTAAGAAAATATTTACAGCTAGCGAAAAAAAAACAACACATCATTCGGCTCGTAAATCTATTCTTTCTATTTATTATTCTAGTACTCGTATAAATTCAGATTTTTATAGTTCACTGTGGTTAGGTTTGGTCAAACTCTTGCAAAACGCGTTATAGAAAATGGTTAATATCATTACGAAACACAAGAAATAAAAAGTTTCATACTGTATACTAAATGCGAAAATTTACTCGAAAAAATTGCAGTTCCTCTTTCATCCAGAGTCGAGTCTCGCGCAACGATGCGTTTTCGCGCTTTGTCAGCGAGTACGTTATCTGCTACGTGCCTTTCGCAAATTTGCTCACGCGTACCGCATCTCCCACTTTGAATCGTGCGGGAGCGGCAATCTTTACATGACTATACACCGTTGTTAAGAGCTTAGCGGCGTTTTGTTGGTGTAACGTCAATTGGTCGCATACCAATAGTTCGATGCTTTCGCGCGTTGTACTTTGATACGAGATGTTGAATCGAGTCGATCCATTTGTAATTTCCATTAAGGGTAAACATTTTCCACATGTTGTTTTTGAGCGTACGATTAAACCGCTCAACGACTGATGCTTTCATCACTGAATACGTTGAATAATGATTTATGTTGTATTTTGACAAAAGTTTTTGCACATTTGCGTTGTAAAATTCCTTTCCTTTGTCGGTCTGCAAATTTTTCGGATACCTTCCGCCGTCTCGGATTATCTTCCCGATCGCAGTAGAAACCTCAGTTCCATTCTTGGTTTTGAGGGGTATAGCCCACGCATGCTTACTCAGCACATCGATAACAGTGAGTATGTAATGGAAGCCTCTGTTATACCGCGTGTAAGGACGCATCTCGACCACGTCCGCTTGCCCATAGATCGTCGTATCCATGTACTATGACGCGTCTTCGGGGAAAATGTCTTCTCGCCGGAGCATGCAATTCTTCCACAAGACGCCGTTTCTCAATACTGGGGGTTTTCTTTTTCTCAGCCATGTATGACTCGCCACTGATGCCAAGACTTGACGTACACGTCTTATTAAACATCAAATCGACCTTCAAACGCCCCAACGTCTCGACGTCACAACGTCCACAACGTCCCAACGCCCCCAACGTCCCCAACGTCCCAACGTCCCCAACGCCCCCCACGTCCCAACGTCCCCAACGTCCCAACGTCCCAACGTCCCCAACGTCCCCAACGTCCCAACGTCCCAACGTCCCCCACGTTCCAACGTCCCAACGTCTCAACGCCCCCAACGCCCCCCAACGTCCCCCAACGTCCCAACGTCCCCAACGCCCCAACGTCCCAACGTCCCAACGTCGCCAACGTCCCAACGTCACAACGTCCCACCATCCCCAATGTCCCCCAACGTCCCAACACCCCCAACGCTACGTAATACATTACCGCAATCTGCAGCAATGTATTCGTCACGGCCTTCGCGTAACTGAAGTTCACCGCGTATTACAGTTTTCACATTCACCATGGCTTCGCGATTACATCGAACTAAATACAAAGTTTAGAACTCTTGCCACAAATGATTTTGAGAAAAAATTTATACAAGTTAATGAACAATGCAGTGTTTGGTAAAACTATGGAGAATGTGCGCAATCATGTAGATGTAAAATTAGTAACAAAATGGGAAGGGAGATATGGTGCGGCGGCATTGATCGCTAAACCAAATTTTCACAGTCGCAGCATATTTTCGGAAAACTTAGTTGCAATCGAGCTGCGCAAACTGTCCGTAAAATTGAACAAACCAATCTATGTGGGTATGTGTATACTAGATATATCTAAGGTTTGTTTGTATGAATTCCATCACGACTACATGTTACCCACACATAGCGATAAATGTAAAATTATGTACACCGATACAGACAGTTTAATTTATCACATCGAGTGTGACAATATTTATGAACTTATGATACGTGACATTGCCCGATTTGACACGAGCGATTATCCCTCAGATAATCGATATGGTATTCCGCTTGTCAATAAGAAGATACCAGGTTTAATGAAAGACGAAAATAATGGTGCGATTATGACCGAATTTGTTGGACTGAGAGCAAAGATGTACGCCATGCAAGTCGATGGCAAGAACGATACGAAGAAGGTGAAAGGTGTCAAGAGTAATGTTGTAGCACGAACTATAACATACGATGATTATGTGCAATGTTTGATGGGCGAGGTTGAAAAGATTTGCCACCAATCGTGTATAAGATCCACGTTGCATGAAGTGTACACGATATCAGAAACAAAAAATTGCTCTGAGTCCGCACGACGACAAACGATATATTGTACCATATTCAACCGAGACCTTACCATGGGGGCATTATAAAATACCGTCTTAGGCGCACCAGTATACATATGTTTTGTAACTCAAACACAGACCTCGGTAACATTGTCTCACGATGATGCTCTCGATTGCGAAGAACGCAAAATTTGCAGAATGCTGTGGGAGAAGCTTGGAGCATGCAATTCTACTAACGTTAGCAGATACAAGCGAGTACCACCGCTGTTCCTAAGAAGACCAAGTCCTCCCCCCACCTGAATAATTTACTATATAAACCGTTGTACAACCAGCCCGCGTCATTTTTCAAAAAGTGTATCTGTGAAAAAACGTAAAAGTAAAAACAAGTGAGAAGTGAAAAATGGTTGCAGATAGATGGGACCTCGGTATGTAAGCAGATAGAATTTATTTTTTATCAAAATAGTCCAACATAATATTCTAATATGAACATTCTCATCCCACAGCCGGAATCATCACCTATGATGATCGACACATCAGCAATACATATGCGGAGGCGGTGCTGCCTACAGATGTATACCACCTCATCAGACAACGCACCTGTTTGCGGGGAGGCATGTGTTGGAAAGACACCGATGAGGGAGTTCGAATATGCGAAGGGTGTTTTCATACACTTCCGCCACGGGAAGCTGCGGAATACATAAGAGAGCCCGTGCATCTGCTAGTGGCGGGCTATGCACGGGCCCATGCCCTAGCCACCTGTAGGCTATGCCACAGCCGCATGTATTCGAGGGGTAATTTTGAGAATTGTGTAACGTGCGTTACAGCAGTATTACATACCCCGCCCATGGCAATACCAGCGTGTCCAATCATTGTATGTGATTATTAATATATTTTTTCCATTATAAACATATATGCAATAAAAAACAATTTATATACATGGTACTATGATCAATGTCACCACACCGCATCTCCCCCATCCCTCATCACACATCTCATTTCATTAACTTATATAATATGTTAAAATACATGGTTCAAAATGGCATGAGACACGTTCAAAAGTGGTACCCCTACATTGTTAACTGATATGGAGTAGTCGAATAATCGGTTTAAAGAAGAAGGAGAAGTGATACGGCTTAGGCAATGATACATGCAAGGAAGAATGGAGATGGTCAGCAAAAGATTTCGAAGAACAAAGACATCCTATTTTGCAAGCTATGCATCTTTCGAGATATACGTTTACATGCATGAGCCTGGAGATGCAGCGAGATCAGTTCTCAATCGACATTCGACGGATAATTACGCGCAATGGTTAATACGCGAATTGTACCGGCATTTGAAGGATTGCCCCGGCGAGGCGATGAGGAGGTATGTACATACCAATGTTTATGGCATTTATTACATGCGAATATTATATCAGTTTTTGTGGGTTCTAGAACGATCCGTCTCCACCGCCCTCCCCATCGCCGCCGGCGAACTTGCGCGAGCGGGTGGATAGAATTCATTTTTTTTTTCCACATTTCCGGTGGCCGTGGATGCTGCAGCCATTCGACAGCGACGATAGGCCACTAAGGCTACCCCATAGCAGCCCGCGGCTTGCGTCGCCACCGCCGTCGCCGCCGCCTCCGCCGGAGGATTAATTTTTTTTATTTTTATTTTTTTTTGTATTTTTTAAATTTTTATTTTTTTATTTATCACCTAACAAAATATATATTCATTTAAAACATATATTATTTCTCCAATTTTATTTATTTACCCGTCTTCCACATTCTCTCCTCGCATAAATCTAAGGCTGGACCGTGTACGAAGGAGGGGAAAGAAATTAGATCTCTTTTTAATGATGTAAATTGTTTTAAAAAAATACATTTATTTCTGATTTTTTAACCACCAATTATATAATTTGAATACATTTTGTAATGCGCAAATCTTTCTTTTTTTTTGGAAAAAACAATCCTTTTCATGGATGCTACATCGAAATGTATTATCGCTATCAAGTTCTTCTAAACGCCCGATATCTTCATATACAGCATCCATGGTCTCGATTGGCACATGTTCCTCCACCAAATCTACCAACCAGTCTCGTTTTTGGGATCCTTTCACATATACGAGAGTACTTGGATCGTCACCCACAACTGCCGCTGTAATCAATTGTTTTGCTTCGTGGTGTGGAACGAAACCATCCTCATTCCATGACAATCCATGGACGTTCTTCGTCACCCAAGCAGCCTGGGATTTATCGGCTACAGACAACGCACTCCAAGTAAATGGTCTTTGGAATATATAGTGTGCGATAATGCTTCCTTTTCTCAGCACTGCAACTTCCTTTACGACAAACTTGTCGTTGTGGAAGAATCCTTGTATGTCAACAAACGTTGGTACCATCGCAACAATATCTTTGAAACTATACCGCAATATGATGTGCCCAGCTCTTAAATACTACAGATACTGCTGATGCTGCAATTTATGTGATTCTGTGCACAACGTTGGACAGTGGACAGTATTCGACGACACGATCATGCAAAATAAGACAATACGCAGTAGTATTTGTTGGTACGTTTTCTTTACAATCAAATTCTATTCGCACATCTACGGTTGCGCTCTTGATTGATTCGTTCTGTCGCGAGCAATCGATTACTACAAATGGTCCATACAACGAAAAGTTGTCTCTGTTGCAAAGCGTTTCGTAACAGTCGTATCCGTAATAAGCTTTACGAAAACGTGCATACATATCAAAAAGAATAGCATATCTGTTTTTATCAAAATCGAGATTCAAGTCATCGTATGGATAAAAGTCAGAGTTTAGATAAAGTTTCACGTTGGTCAAGTTACATGCATCGAAGTTGCTCGCATCTTGAGACATGATGTTCTTTCGACCAGTCTGCAGCGCAAAAATTACGTATCGCGGTTTCTCCAGCTGAGTTGCAGTTTTAACGGCCCACGAATGTTTAGTTGTACTTTGCAATAATGGGTACTCGTACAGGTCCCACGAACGAAAACTCATGCTTAGGTATTGCCCGTTTTCCAAAATCCGCAACATCGATAGTTTATTCGTATCGTTCAGTATAATGCGAGGCATTCGCCACTGTATCTTTAGTAATTCGATCTCTGGCTCCAGCGCGGAATTTGCAACGACGCTGTTGTTATCGCTGCGAGCGCGTATAAGAATGAGCTCATGACGAGCATTGATTACTATACGCTTGTAATCTTCGCAAAAACCCAACAACATGTTTAGCGGTACGCAAAAGTTAAAGTAACCTGTCGGTATGTTTGACTGTGTGACCCATCCTGCATTCCGTAAAATTAGCGATTTATCAAATGTTGATGACACGAAGGTTTTGATGGTACTTGTTATTCCAACGTTTCTGTTACGATCGATCTCCACACCATTGAGTTCATATCGAATTTCATCAAACATAAACGCAACACAATTATTTCCGAGATATGCTTCCAACTCCTTGTTTGGCTTCTTTACTGTGAATCTTCCTTCAACGTATAGAAAGCTCTCGCTTGGCAACGTGCATAAATCCTGCTGTTGTATAGGTATTCGTATCTCATCGCTGTGTCCAAACGTTGTGTTGGCGTATGGGTTATACGTATGAGTCTCCATCTTGACGATGCTGTCGTCAAAGATCGGTTTGCCTCCAATGTTTAAGATATTAGCCATTTCGTACAACAAAACCCAACGATTTCAGAAATTCAATATTCGATGCGGTGAGTTTCGCGGGTGATCCAATTGCCTTCTCGCCTGATGGTTTTAGACAGTCAATATTCGATACAGTGAGGTGTGCCGACGATTGAATTGTCTTCTCTTTGTTTTCACGTGTTGTCTGTTTCACCTGCTCCGCTTCGTTCAGCACAAGCATCTCCTACTACAGCCGTTGTCTCCGTACATGCAGTCGAACGGTGATCTGTTCCCCTCGAAAATCGAGCAATTGACCGTCTTGGTCCGCAACGCGAATCGTTAAATCCGAAATGCTTCGCGCAGTGATTGGGAGGTAAATGATCTGTGCTGGTCTTTCCGATATCTTATATCCAGGTGGAACGGTAGGCGAAAACTCATGTATCGTGTGCACGCACTTGTTATTGCTGTAAGCACCAGCCGTCACGTTGCATTCAATGCGAATAATATTTACGTTCATTATATTGATTGGTGCATCCGATTCGTGCCATTTCCGCGGTTGTAGCACCCGATTCGTCGAAAACCCCAGCAACGAGCCGATAGTATTGGGTTTGGTAAAATTTATGCTGTAATCACACTTGATTTCGCTCTTCATCGTATTGTTGTTGGCTCTAAGCATCATGGGGGGGGTTCCCTTCATTACCCTGTGAAAGCGATCGTTGCAAATACATGCGAATGTCGTCCAGCTCATAAGATCCCTCGGGAATAATGATTTCCTTATCATCGTTATCATAGTAAAATTTATTATTCGACAAATTTATATTCGGTATAGTGTAA